>NC_090646.1:684322567-684497567 GCF_040937935.1 Hyperolius riggenbachi
GTGATCCCTTCACTTCACAGCAGCTCCAGCTAACCTTCCCAGTAACTGCATCAGCCCTGAAAGTAAAAGGAGGGAAGGGCAGCACCACAGGCAACACACACTACACAAGCTGTGCCTTCCGAGGTGACGGATTAAAATATAGGTTTACTTACCTAGGGTTTCTTCCAACCCTTAGAAGTCATTTATGTCTCTCGCCGCGGTCTTCTCTGGGGTCCCGCTGGCCACCTATAAGGATCACTGACCCCCGATGGGTACACTCCCGATGATGTGGGAGCATTGGTGGTTACTTGCTCGCACACAGAAGACATCGACCCATTCTAAAGGCTGCCAGTGGGACCCTGGAGAAGATTGGAGATGCAGCGAGGGACACAAATGACTTCTAGGGCTGGAACTTGGAAGAAGCCCCAGATAAGTAAAGCTAGATTTAATCCATCGCCTCAGAAGTCCTTTAAGTTGGATGCTTAAAGAGTAACTGTTAGGCATTAAATACAAAATGAATTTTCTAGTGCAGGCTGTTACAATAGTCAAGAGGATGCTAAACAGGCAAATCGAAACTTTAAAATCAATCTTACTGTGCTCCTTCTCTCCCCATGCACCCAGGCTCTAAGATGGTACGCAGACTAACACAGACACAAAAGAGAAGTGACATGCTATGCCTTATCAGCCTCATTGGCTGAAGCCTCTGTCACTCACCTCTCTGCGCTGTGATTGGCTGCCTGCTCTCCCCTTCACTCTCTATGTTTCAGCCGTGTTAGTGCGCAGGGAGGGGGGGGGGGCAGAGGCTGTCTCCTGTCACTGTCCTCGGCCCCCCTACTCCAGAGGCATGTGGGCTCTCTCTCTGCTGCATCTGCCGCCCGCCGCCCACAGAATTCTCCCTTTTCCCCGTGCTGAATATTGGGGAAGGATAAAGGAGCTGCACACAGACTCCCTGAATAATGGTTCCAGGGGCTGCAGTTCCCTTCTGTACTCTCTGCACTGCCTCTGGTGGTAGTGCAGAGAACAGATGGGAATGCCAGCACTTGGATACATTATTAGGTGAGTCTGTGGCTGCTGCCTTTATCCTCCCCGCTGTGCTCTGAATCAGTGCGGGGAGGAGGGGGGGATGCGGAGGGGGGGGGAGGATTCTTTAACCTGGAGGGCACAAGATGGCCCCTGCCAGGAAAATAATAAAAATTGAAAATTAAAAGAAACCAAAACGTGGACAGTGCTTTACATCTGATATGTAAGTAGAGCAGCATTTATCTACTTACATATGTATTTTTTGTGGGGGGCATATGATGGCTAACAGTTGTTCTTTAACACTAATGCCCTCCTTAGACTCTTGTACAGCCATGAAAGCCCCAAGTGGCCTCCCTTTCATTGCTCTCACTGCATCCTACAGGACATTTATTGTGATGGTGCCAAATCATGGCTTTTCGTATTCATCATGTATGGATATTAGTCTCACTTTGACCCTCCCTGGCACTGCAGATGTCCTGGCAGGATTTGGTGCTGGATGCCAATCATAGCTGTCACACCTCCCTTTTTTGAAGGAACAGTCCCTCTTTAAAGGGCACCAGAGCCAAAAAGATGATGAGAAACGGGGTAGCAGGCATGTATGGTGAGTTGTTCTGATCCCCCCATTCTCCTCCGTTCCCCTCCTTTGCCTCATAAATGCCCCCCGGCGACCTCTTCCGGGTCCCTGGAGTCAGGCATCAGTGCACAGACGCTGGCCTGGCTGTACGCGTCCTACAGTATTTGACCGCGGCTTGGAGTGATCTGTAAATGCACATGAAGTAATCATGACATCATACGCAGAGCGCTCCTGGCTAGTGGTGGAGAAAACATCAAATTTTCAGTTCGCGGAAGCAAATTTACCACAAGTGTTCATGAACCGGACATTCGTGGCGGGCTCCATAGACTTAAATGGAAGGCGAATGGCCGCCAACTTTAGTGGTCAATAGCAAAGCTCCCTTACGTGCTATAAAACAAATATCAACTTTGCAGGGTATGTGGAGGAGGACAGTGAGAACAAGAGGAAAAAAAATCAAAAAGACCTTATAGTTTTTGAGAAAATCGATGTTAAATTTAGAGGACGAAAGTAGCAAAATTACTGCGGTAAAATGACAGATAATGTATTAACATGTACTAGCCGACCCGCGGCGTAGCATACGCCGCATAAGGGGGTAGAGGGCAGGAAGGGGGTATTGGGCACAGTGGCGGGGAGGGGGGTCGGACCCCCCCTCAACTGGGTCCCCCATGTGCGCTCCCCTTCCTGCTTAAGCACAGTAGCAGCCGCCACTATTAGTAAGAGGCAGCGGGCAGGGATGCCTCACCTCTTCCGTGTTCCAGCGTGCCTTCCACTGTTGTCACTTCCTGCAATGCCGCACACTGTATTGGTGTAATTTGCCTTTTTAAAACAGAAGGAAATCTGCAATAATTCAACTATAAGGGAACATTTGTGATTACCCATAATGCACTGCTACTAAACATGCCAATTATTCCTTTTCACCCTTAGTAACCCAAGCAAGCATCAAGAACCACTGGTGTACAGCAAGCCTATAGCTTTAAATTTTACACAGCCATATCACACCCACATGTAGACAGTCTGTTTCAGACTTTTGGTCCTCATCTGTATATGGCAGGGATTGATACGGCTGTATGAGATAGGGCTTGGACCAGTACAACAGAGTAACCAAGCAGCTCAGGGTGACCCAAACCACTCGGAATGTATATAGGAGGATAAAAGGGACCAAAAAGACCTTCTACTAAAAAAAGCAAAGCTTGGTGTAATGTTCCTTCTTAAAACAGAAGAAAATCTGCAATAATTCAGCTATAAGTGAACATTTGTGGTTACCCACAATGCACTGCTACTAAATATGCAAATTATTCCTTTTCACCCTTAGTATGCCAAGCAAGCCTATGGGCCTGATTCACAAAGCGGTGCAAACTGTTTAGCACGGGTGTGCTAAACAGTTAGCATGTGAAGTGCCGTTTGCGGACTTTTGCGCGCAAAGTGCCGCAATTTGCATGACCACGATCCCGCGAATTGCGGCATTTTGCGCGCGCAAAAGTCTGCGTACGGCAGTTCACATGCTAACTGTTTAGCACATCCATGCTAAACAGTTTGCACCGCTTTGTGAATCAGGCCCTATAGCTCTAAACGTTACACAGTCATATCGAACCCACATCTGACAGCCTATTTCAAACTTTTGGTCCTCAACAGTACATAGCAGGGATTGCTATGGCTGTAAGAGATAGAGTAACCAAGCAGCTCAGGGTGACCCAAACTACTAAGAATGTATATAGGAGGATAAAAGTGACCAAAAAGCCCTCCTACTAAAAAAAGCAAAGCTTGGTGTAATTCTCCTTCTTAAAACAGAAGCAAATCTGCAATAATTCAGCTATAAGTGAACATTTGTGGTTACCCACAATGCACTGCTACTGAATATGCAAATTATCCCTCTTTGCCCTTGGCAATATGACACTACTTCTTCTTCTTGCTTGGACCAGCCCCTTCTTCTTGCTTGGACCGGCCCTGGGGGCAAGGCGCTACTTCTTCTTCTTGTTTGAAGGTTGAGGCACTTACTCTATTATATATATAGATATACTCACATACAAGCCAAATTTTTGACCCCCAAAAAGGGGGCCAAAAGTTGGGGGGTCGGCTTGTATGCGAGTCGTGGGTGGTGGTCCGTGCCCGCCCACCCGCTCCCTCCGCGGCCGCCGCTGCTATTACCCGCTTTAGGCAGCGGCCGCTTCCTAATCCGGGTTCCCCTCTTCATTATGCGTACACCGTAAGTGTATCACAGCAGCGCGCCCGGCGCTGCTGCTGTGACGATGCAGGGGGCAGGAAAGAGCGGTTCCCCTGGTAACGGCGATACACATCGCCGTTACAGGAAGCTGCGCTCTTTCCTGCCCCCTGCATCGTAACAGCAGCAGCGCCGGGCGCGCTGCTGTGATACACTTACGGTTTACGCATAATGAAGAGGGGAACCCGGATTAGGAAGCGGCCGCTGCCTAACGCAGGTAATAGCAGCGGCGGCCGCGGAGGGAGGGAGCGGGCGGGGGGGGGCGCTATACTGGGCACTTTACTGGCTACTATACTGGGCACTATACTGGCTATACTGGGCACTATACTGGCTATACTGGGAACTATACTAGCTATACTGGGCACTATACTAGCTATACTGGGCACTTTACTAGCTATACTGAGGCACTATACTAGCTATACTGGGCACTATACTAGCTATACTGGGCACTATACTAGCTATACTGAGGCACTATACTAGCTATACTGGGCACTATACTGGGCACAATACTAGCTATACTGAGGCACTACCTACCCATACTGGGCACTATACTAGCTATACTGGGCACTATACTAGCTATACTGGGCACTATACTAGCTATACTGAGGCACTATACTAGCTATACTAGGCACTATACTAGCTATACTGGGCACTATACTGGGCACAATACTAGCTATACTGAGGCACTACCTACCCATACTGGGCACTATACTAGCTATATTGGGCACACTGGGGGATCACGCGGCCTGCACCAATCCAGCATTTCCTACCCCGGCTTATATGGGGGTCAATCATTTTTCCCTGGTTTTTCAGGTAAAAGTTGGGGGGTCGGCTTATATGCGAGTCGGCTTATATGCGAGTATATACTGTATTTATTATTATTTATTAGATTTATATAGCGCCAACATATTACGCAGTGCTGTACAATAAATAGGATTACAGACAATGATAACAGGGTTGACAGAACAATACAGGTAACAGACAATAGATACAACAATGCAGGTAATAGCAATAAGATACACAACACAATGCAGATAATAGTACAATGCCAGATCATACACTGGAGTGGTAGTGGTAAAAATTACAAGTTCCATAATTCTGGGTAAAGTGCACACAGTCATGTATGATACACAAGGGGAGAGGGCCCTGCCAAAGGCTTACAATCTAGAGGGAGGGGTTGGTGACACGAAAGGAGGGGGTGCAGCAAGAAGTTATTAGCAGAAAGGATTAGGGCTGTGTTGAGTTGATGTAGGCTTCCTTGAAGAAGTGAGTTTTGAGTGCTTTTTTGAAGGTGTTGAAGGTGGGAGCGAGCCTGATGGGCAGTGGGAGAGAGTTCCATAGGATGGGGGCAGCTCTAGTGAAGTCCTGCAGTCGTGCATGGGAGTGCGAGATGCGTGGGGTGGTTAAGAGGAGGTCGTTGGAGGAGCGAAGTGGACGGCCAGGTGTATATCTGCTGACCAGGTCAGAGATGTAGGTTGGGCAGGACTTGTGTATGGATTTGTATGCCAAACATAGGATCTTGAAGCTAATTCTGAAGTGAATTGGAAGCCAATGAAGGGATTTGCATAGGGGAGTCATGGAGACAGAGCGGTGGGAGGAGTAGATGAGTCTGGCTGCTGCATTCATGATGGATTGTAGGGGGGCGATGCGGTTTTGAGGGAGGCCTGACAGGAGGGAGTTGCAGTAGTCCAGGCGGGAGATGATGAGGGCATGGACAAGGAGTTTGGCAGTGTCTGGGGTCAGGAAAGGCCGGATCTTGGAGATGCTGCGTAAGTGGAAATAGCAGGCTCTAGCTACGGTTTGGATGTGGGAGGTGAAGGAGAGGGCCGAGTCCAGGGTGACACCCAGACAGCGGACTTGTGTGGTTGGATGAATGATTGTGCCATTGACATTGACGTAGAGGTCAGTGGGGGGTGAGGCAGCACATGGTGAGGCAGTACATGATTCCAAACATTTTTTTACAAATAAATAACTGCAAAGTGGAGTGTGCGTAATTATTCAGCCCCCTGAGTCAATACTTTGTAGAACCACCTTTTGCTGCAATTACAGCTGCCAGTCTTTTAGGGTATCTCTCTACCAGCTTTGCACATCTAGAGACTGAAATCCTTGCCCATTCTTCTTTGCAAAACAGCTCCAGCTCAGTCAGATTAGATGGACAGCGTTTGTGAACAGCAGTTTTCAGATCTTGCCACAGATTCTCGATTGGATTTAGATCTGGACTTTGACTGGGCCATTCTGACACATGGATAGGTTTTGTTTTAAACCATTCCATTGTTGCCCTGGATTTATGTTTAGGGTCATTGTCCTGCTGGAAGGTGAACCTCCGCCCCAGTCTCAAGTCTTTTGCAGTCTCCAAGAGGTTTTCTTCCAAGATTGCCCTGTATTTGGCTCCATTCATATTCCCATCAACTCTGACCAGCTTCCCTGTCCCTGCTGAAGAGAAACACCCCCGAGCATGATGCTGCCACCACCATATTTGACAGTGGGGATGGTGTGTTCTGAGTGATGTGCAGTGTTAGTTTTCTGCCACACATAGCGTTTTGCATTTTGGCCAAAAAGTTCCATTTTGGTCTCATATGACCAGAGCACCTTCTTCCACATGTTTGCTGTGTGTCCCCCACATGGCTTGTGGCAAACAGGACTTCTTATGCTTTCTGTTAGCAATGGCTTTCTTCTTGTCACTCTTCCATGAGAGCCCACTTTGTGCAGTGCACAACTAATAGTTGTCCTATTAGCCTGCCAGGCTCTTCTACTGACCACATATGCTATTGCTCCGTTGTTATTGCCTGATGAAGCGGGATCAAACCTGCAAAACGCGTTGCATATTTGCAGTTCATAAATAAAATATATTGACTGTCTTTACTACAGTCGTTGTGTGTCTACTTGGAGGAGGTAAGTCCACCACTACCTCCTCTATTCACCAAGAATTTGGCTTTTAAGCTCATTTAGCTTCCTTTTCTCCTTTTGGCGCCTCTGTTTTCCTGCATAATATTGAGGCCACCCTGGGTGGAGGGTTGAACCCCCTTTTTCTCATCTACAGAGAGCGACTTCTTATTCCTGAGTGGGGTCAGGAAACTCTCCCCACCTGCCTTTACAGTGGTTGCCTAATGGTAACCCTGGTTTGTGAGTATTAATATTTAATCTATCTAGTAACCATTTACCAGTACATATTACACTATTGGGGATCTTGGTGTTCCTTGTTTTTGTCTTTGGACTTCATGGTGTTGTTGCTCCCAATATTCTCTTAGACAACCTCTGAGGCCATCACAGAGCAGCTGTATTTGGACTGACATTAGATTACACACAGGTGCACTCTATTTAGTCATTAGCACGCATCAGGCAAAGTCTATGGGCAACTGACTGCACTCAGACCAAAGGGGGCTGAATAATTACGCACACCCCACTTTGCAGTTATTGATTTGTAAAAAATGTTTGGAATTATGTATGATTTTCGTTCCACTTCTCACATGTACACCACTTTGTATTGGTCTTTCATGTGGAATTCCAATAAAATTGATTCATGTTTGTGGCAGTAATGTGACAAAATGTGGAAAACTTCAAGGGGGCCGAATACTTTTGCAACCCACTGTATATGTATACATTTAGAGTGTGGGAAAAAAAATGATGTGGGGAATGACGTCTTTTTTTGATATTTCCCACACTCTGAACATTTATATATATATAAAAAAAAAAACATTTACATACTGTAATAGATTATCTGTCACTTTACTGCAATGACTTTGCTACTTTTTTCTTCTAAGTTTAACAGCGATTTTTTCAAAAACTGTAAGGTCTTTTTGAATTTTTTTTCCACCTTCTTAACAAACCATGCAAATTTAGTGTTTCTAGCACATTCTGGGGCTTTGCTATTAACCGCTAAAGTCAGCAGTCATTGAAACATTTTCCACACTCAGCCCAAGAACTTCCAAATCGATTTTCTGAAAAACGATAAGGTTTTTTTGAAAAATATTTTCCTGTTGTTCCCACTGTCTTCCTGAACATAACCAGCAGATTTGGTGTTTCTAGCACGGAAGGGGGCTTTGCTAAAGTCGGCGGCCGTTCGCCTGCCATTTAAGTCTATGGAGCCCGCTGAAAACAGCCGGTTCTCAAACATTTGAGGTAAATTCGCATTTGCAAATGCAAAATTTGATGTTTGCTACATCACTATTCATGAACTTGTTAGTTTTTGACCACATGACTAGACTACATACATAAATCTGTTGGTCTGAGCTTTAGCTGCCATTAGAGCTCTCACTATCAGCTGATGAGGAGAGATAAGTCAGAATATCTGAACCCTGCAAACGTGTCCTTCAATAAAAATAGCCAAACCTCAAACAGGAAGCCGAGACTGACCAGAGAGAGGACTTCCTGCTGTGATGAGCCTCTTAAGCCGCATCTACACATGTAGATGCGGCCGCGATGTGCCTTATCAATCGAGCCGCTGATGCGGCTAGATTGATAAGATCCGACAGGACGGATCTCTGCACCGCCGATTCCCTGCTCGCTCCCCGCGAGGGGACAATGGCAGGGAATCGAGCGGAAGATAAGCGGCGCGGCGCCGAGCGGGAATCGAGCGGGTATTGATTCCGGTGCACGCGCGGCGAGCGGTGACGTGGCGGGGACGCGGAAGAGGCGATCCGGCGGCTAATCGAGCCGCCGGATCGCCGCCTCATCTACACGTGTAGATGAGGCTTTACAAGGTGCTCTGCAGAGATCTGTATAACCTACAGAGATCACATTCCTCCTGCCATACATATCTGACATCTAATTAATGTCAGCCCTTTCATAATAAGCATTTATCATGTAAAGCACAGCATGTCCAGCAGTATCCAGTGATAAGCCAGATATTTTGCAGGACAGGTCACAGTTCTTCTCTTAGGCTAGCTTTATCCTTATGGATTGTCAACGAGAAATCCTCATGTAGATCCAAGCTAAGGAGATTTCTATGGCATGTTCTTGGGTTGTAGGCAGTTGTAGATCTAGTGAAGAATTCACAGAGAGCCGTTCACCACTCTTTATACACATGAGACAGAATGTGAAGTTATATCTCTGAGCATTGCTGACACACCGAGGACAGGAAATGCAGCTCCGCCTTATCACCCCAGAAGTGAGACCTCTCCCCATGACCATCACCTCCTGCTGGAGCTGGTGGTCAGAAACAACTGGTGGGATGCACACCTCCCTCTCCTAAAACCAGCTCCAGCCTGACCAGAATAAAGGAGCTCTCCACCCTATAACAGATACCAGCAGTTGTATAATCCACTCATACACACACCAGCAGAGATCTGGCCCCTCATCATGTGAGTGAGTGTGTGTAATGCGTGCAGTGTAACGAAATGCAGTGTGTGTAATGCAGGACTACAGATCGCGGCTACATCTCCCCAGTCACTTGGCTGGTCCTCATGGTTGGGATGAGGATCCTCACTGATGAGATAAGGAGAACACATCTTTCCTGTAGAGACGGGTCATTTTGGCGCCTGCTCAGCACTTCAGCTACAACATCACCGTAATTTGGGTGCCGGCAATGACTGGACGCTGAGTTACATGCAGAAGGAAGGAATTTAGGTAATCGGTAGAGGAATGTTTTTATATTCATCGAGATTACCTTGCATAGGGAGAGCCGTCTTCTCCTTGAGCCCAATGGAAATGCACCATTTCATATGTACTCCTCTCCTGTCCTTGGCGTGTCAGGCTGTCAGCAATACACAGTACAACATTTTGAGTTTGAAGAACAGGTGCTCCTATAACTGGAATTGACGTCTGGGCTGCTTTCTGCTCATACTGAGGACTGGAGCAGCATTTGGGAATTCTGTTCTGCATTATTACTCAAGCAGTTTATTTGCTACTCATGTTGTTGTTCCTCCTCCTTACTCATGATTATGCATTCCTCTTATACTTCTAGGGGCCGGAGGTGAGGGTACAGGCCTTGCATCAACCACTAGTGAGCCTGTTGCCCTGAGGGCTTCCATGTCTGACAATGCTGTGCAGAAAACATCTGACTATGATAATGCCGCCCCTTTTCTGCTGAAGGACAAGTATGTGGCTCCGGCAGACTCCAGCTCTGGGCGGTTGGCTTTTTCATCATCCAGAATGAAAGCTGTAACCCCAACATCATCCACCTATGAATGTCTGTCCCTTTCACTGCTGCTGGTGCTGCTGGTTGTGTGTGTCATTCTGGAGGTAGTGCTGATATCTCTGCGAGTGTCAGGTAAGAGGATCCTCAGGGGCGGGGCTTACTGTGTACTCTGAGGATACATAGCACAGGATGACTGGGGAGAGGATCCTCAGGGGCGGGGCTTACTGTGTACACTGAGGATACATAGCACAGGATGATTGGTAAGAGGATCCTCAGGGGCGGGGCCTACTGTGTACTCTGAGGATAGGTTATAATCTCATAGAGCTGAACTGAGCAGAATTATGTAATTAAAGTCACACTGAAGCTGGAAAAATAATGATATAATGAATTGGTTGTGTAGTACAGATAATTACTAGAACATTAGTAGCAAAGAAAATATTCTCATAACATTGCATCATTCTCTAATATACAGTACACAGCAGCTGCTCTGTAACATGTATAAGGTATAGGATCACTATACACCAGCAGCTCTGTAACATGTATAAGCTATAGGCTCACTATACACCAGCGGCTCTGCAACATGTATAAGCTATAGGATCACTAAACACCAGCGGCTCTGTAACATGTATAAGCTGTAAGCTCACTATACACTATACACCAGCAGCTCTGTAACATGTATAAGCTATAGGCCTACTATACACCAGCAGCTCTGTAACATGTATAAGCTATAGGCTTGCTGTACACCAGCGTCCAGGGCCGGCCCTAGACTTTTTGCTGCCTGAGGCAAATTTAGGAGTGGTTCTATAACATGTACAAGCTATAGGCTCACTATACACCAGCAGCTCTGTAACATGTATAAGCTATAGGCTCACTATACACCAGCAGCTCTGTAACATGTATAAGCTATAGGCTCACTATACACCAGCGGCTCTGTAACATGTATAAGCTATAGGCTCACTATACACCAGCGGCTCTGTAACATGTATAAGCTATAGGCTTGCTATACACCAGCGGCTCTGTAACATGCACAAGCTATAGGATCACTATACACCAGCGGTTCTATAACATGTACAAGCTATAGGATCACTATACACCAGCAGCTCTGTAACATGTATAAGCTATAGGATCACTATACACCAGCAGCTCTGTAACATGTATAAGCTATAGGCTCACTATACACCAGCGGCTCTGTAACATGTATAAGCTATAGGCTTGCTATACACCAGCGGCTCTGTAACATGCACAAGCTATAGGATCACTATACACCAGCGGTTCTATAACATGTACAAGCTATAGGATCACTATACACCAGCAGCTCTGTAACATGTATAAGCTATAGGATCACTATACACCAGCAGCTCTGTAACATGTATAAGCTATAGGCTCACTATACACCAGCAGCCCTGTAACATGTATAAGCTATAGGATCACCATACACCAGCGGCTCTGTAACATGTATAAGCTATAGGATCACTATACACCAGCGGCTCTGTAACATGTATAAGCTATAGGATCACTATACACCAGCAGCTCTGTAACATGTATAAGCTATAGGCTCACTATACACCAGCGGCTCTGTAACATGTATAAGCTATAGGCTCACTATACACCAGTGGTTCTGTAACATGTATAAGCTATAGGCTCACTATACACCAGCGGCTCTGTAACATGTACAAGCTATAGGATCACTATACACAAGCAGCTCTATAACATGTATAAGCTATAGGCTCACTATACACCAGCGGCTCTGTAACATGTATAAGCTATATGCTTGCTATACACCAGCGATCCTGTAACATGTACAAACTATAGGATCACTATACACAAGCAGCTCTGTAACATGTATAAGCTATAGGCTCACTATACACAAGCGGCTCTGTAACATGTATAAGCTATAGGATCACTATACACCAGCGGCCCTGTAACATGTACAAACTATAGGATCACTATACACCAGCAGCTCTGTAACATGTATAAGCTATAGGCTCACTATACACAAGCGGCTCTGTAACATGTATAAGCTATAGGATCACTATACACCAGCGGCCCTGTAACATGTACAAGCTATAGGATCACTATACACAAGCAGCTCTGTAACATGTATAAGCTATAGGCTCACTATACACCAGCGGCTCTGTAACATGTATAATCTATATGCTTGCTATACACCAGCGGCTCTGTAACATATATAAGCTATAGGTTCACTATACACCAGCGGCTCTGTAACATGTATAAGCTATAGGCTCACTATACACCAGCGGCTCTGTAACATGTATAAGCTATAGGCTCGCTATACACCAGCAGCTCTGTAACATGTATAAGCTATAGGCTCGCTATACACCAGCAGCTCTGTAACATGTATAAGCTATAGGCTCGCTATACACCAGCGGCTCTGTAACATGTATAAGCTATAGGCTCACTATACACCAGCAGCTCTGTAACATGTATAAGTTATAGGCTCAATATACACCAGCCGCTCTGTAACATGTATAAGCTATAGGCTCACTATACACCAGCAGCCCTGTAACATGTATAAGCTGTAGGCTCGCTATACACCAGCGGCTCTGTAACATGTATAAGCTATAGGCTCACTATACACCAGCAGCTCTGTAACATGTATATGCTATGGGCTTGCTATACACCAGCGGCTCTGTAACATGTATAAGCTATAGGCTCACTATACACCAGCAGCTCTGTAACATGTATAAGCTATAGGATCACTATACACCAGCAGCTCTGTAACATGTATAAGGTATAGGCTCACTATACACCAGCGGCCCTGTAACATGTATAAGCTATAGGCTCGCTATACACCAGCGGCTCTGTAACATGTATAAGCTATAGGCTCACTATACACCTGCAGCTCTGTAACATGTATAAGCTATAGGATCACTATACACCAGCAGCTTTGTAACATGTATAAGCTATAGGATCACTATACACCAGCGGCCCTGTAACATGTATAAGCTATGGGCTCACTATACACCAGCGGCTCTGTAACATGTATAAGCTATAGGCTCACTATACACCAGCCGCTCTGTAACATGTATAAGCTATAGGCTCACTATACACCAGCAGCTCTGTAATATGTATAAGCTATAGGCTCACTATACACCAGCGGCTCTGTAACATGTATAAGCTATAGGCTCACTATACACCAGCAGCCCTTTAACATTTATAAGCTGTAGGCTCACTATACACCAGCCGCTCTGTAACATGTATAAGCTATAGGCTCACTATACACCAGCAGCCCTTTAACATTTATAAGCTATAGGCTCGCTATACACCAGCCGCTCTGTAACATGTATAAGCTTATAGGATCGCTATACACCAGCGGCTCTGTAACATGTATAAACTATAGGCTTGCTATACACCAGCAGCTCTGTAACATGTATAAGGTATAGGCTCACTATACACCAGCGGCCCTGTAACATGTATAAGCTATAGGCTCGCTTTACACCAGCGGCTCTGTAACATGTATAAGCTATAGGCTCACTATACACCAGCCGCTCTGTAACATGTATAAGCTATAGGCTCACTATACACCAGCAGCTCTGTAACATGTATAAGCTGTAGGCTCGCTATACACCAGCGGCTCTGTAACATGTATAAGCTATAGGCTCACTATACACCAGCAGCTCTGTAACATGTATAAGCTATAGGCTCACTATACACCAGCCGCTCTGTAACATGTATAAGCTATAGGCTCGCTATACACCAGCGGCTCTGTAACATGTATAAGCTATAGGCTCACTATACACCAGCAGCCCTGTAACATGTATAAGCTGTAGGCTCGCTATACACCAGCGGCTCTGTAACATGTATAAGCTATAGGCTCACTATACACCAGCAGCTCTGTAACATGTATAAGCTATAGGCTCACTATACACAAGCGGCTCTGTAACATGTATAAGCTATAGGATCACTATACACCAGCGGCTCTGTAACATGTATAAGCTATAGGCTTGCTGTACACCAGTGGCTCTGTAACATGTATAAGCTATAGGCTCACTATACACCAGCAGCTCTGTAACATGTATAAGCTATAGGATCACTATACACCAGCAGCTCTGTAACATGTATAAGCTATAGGCTCACTATACACCAGCGGCCCTGTAACATGTATAAGCTATAGGCTCACTATACACCTGCGGCTCTGTAACATGTATAAGCTACATGCTCGCTATACACCAGCGGCTCTGTAACATGTATAAGCTACATGCTCGCTATACACCAGCGGCTCTGTAACATGTATAAGCTATAGGCTCACTATACACCAGCGGCTCTGTAACATGTATAAGTTATAGGCTCACTATACACCAGCAGCTCTGTAACATGTATACGCTATAGGCTCACTATACACCAGCAGCTCTGTAACATGTATACGCTATAGGCTCACTATACACCAGCAGCTCTGTAATATGTATAAGCTATAGGATCACTATACACCAGCGGCTCTGTAACATGTATAAGCTATAGGCTCACTATACACCAGCAGCTCTGTAATATGTATAAGCTATAGGATCACTATACACCAGCGGCTCTGTAACATGTATAAGCTATAGGCTCACTATACACCAGCCACTCTGTAACATGTATAAGCTATAGGCTCACTATACACCAGCAGCCCTTTAACATTTATAAGCTGTAGGCTCGCTATACACCAGCGGCTCTGTAACATGTATAAGCTATAGGCTCACTATACACCAGCGGCTCTGTAACATGTATAAACTATAGGCTTGCTGTACACCAGCAGCTCTGTAACATGTATAAGGTATAGGCTCACTATACACCAGCGGCCCTGTAACATGTATAAGCTATAGGCTCGCTTTACACCAGCGGCTCTGTAACATGTATAAGCTATAGGCTCACTATACACCAGCCGCTCTGTAACATGTATAAGCTATAGGCTCACTATACACCAGCAGCCCTGTAACATGTATAAGCTGTAGGCTCGCTATACACCAGCGGCTCTGTAACATGTATAAGCTATAGGCTCACTATACACCAGCAGCTCTGTAACATGTATATGCTATAGGCTCACTATACACAAGCGGCTCTGTAACATGTATAAGCTATAGGATCACCATACACCAGCAGCCCTGTAACATGTATAAGCTATAGGCTTGCTGTACACCAGTGGCTCTGTAACATGTATAAGCTATAGGCTCACTATACACCAGCAGCTCTGTAACATGTATAAGCTATAGGCTCACTATACACCAGCGGCCCTGTAACATGTATAAGCTATAGGCTCACTATACACCTGCGGCTCTGTAACATGTATAAGCTACATGCTCGCTATACACCAGCGGCTCTGTAACATGTATAAGCTATAGGCTCGCTATACACCAGCGGCTCTGTAACATGTATAAGCTATAGGCTCACTATACACCAGCAGCTCTGTAACATGTATAAGCTATAGGCTCACTATACACCAGCGGCTCTGTAACATGTATAAGCTAAAGGCTCGTTATACACCAGCGGCTCTGTAACATGTATAAGTTATAGGCTCACTATACACCAGCGGCTCTGTAACATGTATAAGTTATAGGCTCACTATACACCAGAAGCTCTGTAACTTGTATACGCTATAGGCTCACTATACACCAGCAGCTCTGTAACATGTATACGCTATAGGCTCACTATACACCAGCAGCTCTGTAACATGTATAAGCTATAGGATCACTAAACACCAGCGGCTCTGTAACATGTATACGCTATAGGATCACTATACACCAGCGGCTCTGCAACATGTATAAGCTATAGGATCACTAAACACCAGCGGCTCTGTAACATGTATAAGCTGTAAGCTCACTATACACTATACACCAGCAGCTCTGTAACATGTATAAGCTATAGGCCTACTATACACCAGCGGCTCTGTAACATGTATAAGCTATAGGCTCACTATACACCAGCAGCTCTGTAACATGTATAAGCTATAGGCTCACTATACACCAGCCGCTCTGTAACATGTACAAGCTATAGCCTCACTATACACCAGCGGTTCTGTAACATGTATAAGCTAAAGGCTCGCTATACACCAGCGGCTCTGTAACATGTATAAGCTATAGGCTCACTATACACCAGCCGCTCTGTAACATGTATAAGCTATAGGCTCACTATACACCAGCCGCTCTGTAACATGTATAAGCTATAGGCTCACTATACACCAGCCGCTCTGTAACATGTATAAGCTATAGGCTCACTATACACCAGCAGCCCTGTAACATGTATAAGCTGTAGGCTCGCTATACACCAGCGGCTCTGTAACATGTATAAGCTATAGGCTCACTATACACCAGCAGCTCTGTAACATGTATATGCTATAGGCTCACTATACACAAGCGGCTCTGTAACATGTATAAGCTATAGGATCACCATACACCAGCGGCTCTGTAACATGTATAAGCTATAGGCTTGCTGTACACCAGTGGCTCTGTAACATGTATAAGCTATAGGCTCACTATACACCAGCAGCTCTGTAACATGTATAAGCTATAGGATCACTATACACCAGCAGCTCTGTAACATGTATAAGCTATAGGCTCACTATACACCAGCAGCTCTGTAACATGTATAAGCTATAGGCTCGCTATACACCAGCGGCCCTGTAACATGTATAAGCTATAGGCTCACTATACACCTGCGGCTCTGTAACATGTATAAGCTACATGCTCGCTATACACCAGCGGCTCTGTAACATGTATAAGCTATAGGCTCACTATACACCAGCAGCTCTGTAACATGTATAAGCTATATGCTCGCTATACACCACACCAGCGGTTCTGTAACATGTATAAGCTATAGGCTCACTATACACCAGCAGCTCTGTAACATGTATAAGCTATAGGCTCACTATACACCAGCAGTTCTGTAACACGTATAAGCTATAGGCTCGCTATACACCAGCGGCTCTGTAACATGTATAAGCTATAGGCTAGCTATACACCAGCGGCTCTGTAACATATATAAGTTATAGGCTCGCTATACACCAGCGGCTCTGTAACATGTATAAGCTATAGGCTCACTATACACCAGCGGCCCTGTAACATGTATAAGCTATAGGCTCACTATACACCCGTGGCTCTGTAACATGTATAAGCTATAGGCTCGCTATACACCAGCGGCTCTGTAACATGTATAAGCTATAGGCTCGCTATACACCAGCGGCTCTGTAACATGTATAAGCTATAGGCTCACTATACACCAGCAGCTCTGTAACATGTATACGCTACAGGCTCACTATACACCAGCTCTGTAACATGTATACGCTATAGGCTTGCTGTACACCAGCAGCTCTGTAACATGTATAAGCTATAGGCTCACTATACACCAGCGGCTCTGTAACATGTATAAGCTATAGGCTCACTAAACACCAGTGGCTCTGTAACATGTATAAGCTATAGGATCACTATACACCAGCGGCTCTGTAACATGTATAAGCTATAGGCTCACTATACACCAGTGGCTCTGTAACATGTATAAGCTATAGGATCACTATACACCAGTGGCTCTGTAACATGTATAAGCTATAGGATCACTATACACCAGCGGCTCTGTAACATGTATAAGTTATAGGCTCACTATACACCAGAAGCTCTGTAACTTGTATACGCTATAGGCTCACTATACACCAGCAGCTCTGTAACATGTATACGCTATAGGCTCACTATACACCAGCAGCTCTGTAATATGTATAAGCTATAGGATCACTATACACCAGCGGCTCTGTAACATGTATAAGCTATAGGCTCACTATACACCAGCCGCTCTGTAACATGTATAAGCTATAGGCTCACTATACACCAGCAGCCCTTTAACATTTATAAGCTGTAGGCTCGCTATACACCAGCGGCTCTGTAACATGTATAAGCTATAGGCTCACTATACACCAGCGGCTCTGTAACATGTATAAACTATAGGCTTGCTATACACCAGCAGCTCTGTAACATGTATAAGGTATAGGCTCACTATACACCAGCGGCCCTGTAACATGTATAAGCTATAGGCTCGCTTTACACCAGCGGCTCTGTAACATGTATAAGCTATAGGCTCACTATACACCAGCCGCTCTGTAACATGTATAAGCTATAGGCTCACTATACACCAGCAGCCCTGTAACATGTATAAGCTGTAGGCTCGCTATACACCAGCGGCTCTGTAACATGTATAAGCTATAGGCTCACTATACACCAGCAGCTCTGTAACATGTATAAGCTATAGGCTCACTATACACAAGCGGCTCTGTAACATGTATAAGCTATAGGATCACCATACACCAGCGGCTCTGTAACATGTATAAGCTATAGGCTTGCTGTACACCAGTGGCTCTGTAACATGTATAAGCTATAGGCTCACTATACACCAGCAGCTCTGTAACATGTATAAGCTATAGGATCACTATACACCAGCAGCTCTGTAACATGTATAAGCTATAGGCTCACTATACACCAGCGGCTCTGTAACATGTATAAGCTACATGCTCGCTATACACCAGCGGCTCTGTAACATGTATAAGCTATAGGCTCGTTATACACCAGCGGCTCTGTAACATGTATAAGTTATAGGCTCACTATACACCAGCGGCTCTGTAACATGTATAAGTTATAGGCTCACTATACACCAGAAGCTCTGTAACTTGTATACGCTATAGGCTCACTATACACCAGCAGCTCTGTAACATGTATACGCTATAGGCTCACTATACACCAGCAGCTCTGTAACATGTATAAGCTATAGGATCACTATACACCAGCGGCTCTGTAACATGTATAAGCTATAGGCTCACTATACACCAGCAGCTCTGTAACATGTATAAGCTATAGGCTCACTATACACCAGCCGCTCTGTAACATGTATAAGCTATAGGCTCACTATACACCAGCAGCCCTGTAACATGTATAAGCTGTAGGCTCGCTATACACCAGCGGCTCTGTAACATGTATAAGCTATAGGCTCGCTTTACACCAGCGGCTCTGTAACATGTATAAGCTATAGGATCACTAAACACCAGCGGCTCTGTAACATGTATAAGCTGTAAGCTCACTATACACTATACACCAGCAGCTCTGTAACATGTATAAGCTATAGGCCTACTATACACCAGCGGCTCTGTAACATGTGTAAGCTATAGGCTCACTATACACCAGCGGCTCTGTAACATGTATAAGCTATAGGCTTGCTAGACACCAGCGGCTCTGTAACATGTATAAGCTACATGCTCGCTATACACCAGCGGCTCTGTAACATGTATAAGCTATAGGCTCACTATACACCAGCAGCTCTGTAACATGTATAAGCTATAGGCTCACTATACACCAGCCGCTCTGTAACATGTATAAGCTATAGGCTCACTATACACCAGCCGCTCTGTAACATGTATAAGCTATAGGCTCACTATACACCAGCAGCCCTGTAACATGTATAAGCTGTAGGCTCGCTATACACCAGCGGCTCTGTAACATGTATAAGCTATAGGCTCGCTTTACACCAGCGGCTCTGTAACATGTATAAGCTATAGGCTCACTATACACCAGCCGCTCTGTAACATGTATAAGCTATAGGCTCACTATACACCAGCAGCCCTGTAACATGTATAAGCTGTAGGCTCGCTATACACCAGCGGCTCTGTAACATGTATAAGCTATAGGCTCACTATACACCAGCAGCTCTGTAACATGTATATGCTATAGGCTCACTATACACAAGCGGCTCTGTAACATGTATAAGCTATAGGATCACCATACACCAGCGGCTCTGTAACATGTATAAGCTATAGGCTTGCTGTACACCAGTGGCTCTGTAACATGTATAAGCTATAGGCTCACTATACACCAGCAGCTCTGTAACATGTATAAGCTATAGGATCACTATACACCAGCAGCTCTGTAACATGTATAAGCTATAGGCTCACTATACACCAGCAGCTCTGTAACATGTATAAGCTATAGGCTCGCTATACACCAGCGGCCCTGTAACATGTATAAGCTATAGGCTCACTATACACCTGCGGCTCTGTAACATGTATAAGCTACATGCTCGCTATACACCAGCGGCTCTGTAACATGTATAAGCTATAGGCTCACTATACACCAGCAGCTCTGTAACATGTATAAGCTATATGCTCGCTATACACCACACCAGCGGCTCTGTAACATATATAAGTTATAGGCTCGCTATACACCAGCGGCTCTGTAACATGTATAAGCTATAGGCTCACTATACACCAGCGGCTCTGTAACATGTATAAGCTATAGGCTCACTATACACCAGCGGCTCTGTAACATGTATAAGCTATAGGCTCACTATACACCAGCGGCTCTGTAACATGTATAAGCTATAGGCTTGCTATACACCAGCGGTTCTGTAACATGTATAAGCTATAGGCTCGCTATACACCAGCGGCTCTGTAACATGTATAAGCTATAGGATCACTATACACCAGCGGCTCTGTAACATGTATAAGCTATAGGCTCACTATACACCAGTGGCTCTGTAACATGTATAAGCTATAGGATCACTATACACCAGTGGCTCTGTAACATGTATAAGCTATAGGATCACTATACACCAGCGGCTCTGTAACATGTATAAGCTATAGGCTCGCTATACACCAGCCGCTCTGTAACATGTGTAAGCTATAGGCTCGCTATACACCAGCAGCTCTGTAACATGTATAAGCTATAGGCTCACTATACACCAGCGGCTCTGTAACATGTATAAGCTATAGGCTCGCTATACACCAGTGGCTCTGTAACATGTATAAGCTATAGGCTCACTATACACCAGCGGCTCTGTAACATGTATAAGCTATAGGCTCGCTATACACCAGCGGTTCTGTAACCTGTATAAGCTAGAGGCTCGCTATACACCAGCGGCTCTGTAACATGTATAAGCTATAGGCTCACTATACACCAGCAGCTCTGTAACATGTATAAGCTATAGGCTCGCTATACACTAGCAGCTCTGTAACATGTATAAGCTATAGGCTCACTATACACCAGCAGCTCTGTAACATGTATAAGCTATAGGCTCGCTATACACCAGCGGCTCTGTAACATGTATAAGCTATAGGCTTGCTATACACCAGCGGCTCTATAACATGTACAAGCTATAGGCTCACTATACACCAGTAGCTCTGTAACATGTATAAGCTATAGGATCACTATACACCAGCAGCTCTGTAACATGTATAAGCTATAGGCTCACAATACACCAGCGGCCCTGTAACATGCATACGCTATAGGCTTGCTATACACCAGCGGTTCTGGGTGTGTCTGTCTTTCAGGGGCATAAAGGCTAAGCCAATTCTGTCATATTTTGAGACTTGTTTTATTGCCCTGAGGAAGCAGGTAGATGCCCACATAACGCATTGACCAACATTTTGAATGAACTATTTCTGTATCTTGTATTAGTCCTTATCTTGGGGTAAGTCTCTCTCACCTGTTTATATTAATTTTACTCGTTTTATACAACTTTTGGGGCTCCTCCCTCCCAGTGTTATAACGTCCATGTTTTTAGATGGGCAATTATTTGTTTTTACATTTTCCTATCTACTATCCCCCTTTTGTTTTGTAATGGGACCCGCTGAAACTTTGCTAAAGCAAGTGCCCCTTGTGTCTTGGTGGTGCCCCTTGTGTCTTGGTAGTGCCCCTTGTGTCTTGGTGGTGCCCCTTGTGTCTTGGTGGTACCCCTTGTGTCTTGGTGCTGCCCCTTGTGTCTTGGTGGTGCCTCTTGCGTCTTGGTAGTGCCCCTTGTGTCTTGGTGGTGCCTCTTGCATCTTGGTAGTGCCCCTTGAGTCTTGGTGGTGCCCCTTGTGTCTTGGCGGTGCCCCTTGTGTCTTGGTGGTGCCCCTTGTGTCTTGGTAGTGCCCCTTGTGTCTTGGCGGTGCCCCTTGTGTCTTGGCGGTACCCCTTGTGTCTTGGTGCTGCCCCTTGTGTCTTGGTGGTGCCCCTTGTGTCTTGGTGGTGCCCCTTGTGTCTTGGCGGTGCCCCTTGTGTCTTGGCGGTGCCCCTTGTGTCTTGGTGGTACCCCTTGTGTCTTGGTGGTGCCCCTTGTGTCTTGGCGGTGCCCCTTGTGTCTTGGCGGTGCCCCTTGTGTCTTGGCGTTGCCCCTTGTGTCTTGGTAATGCCCCTTGTGTCTTGGTGGTGCCCCTTGTGTCTTGGTAGTGCCCCTTTTGTCTTGGTGGTGCCCCTTGTGTCTTGGTGGTGCCCCTTTTGTCTTGGTGGTGCCCCTTGTGTCTTGGTCGTGCTCATTGTGTCTTGGTGGTGCCCCTAGTGTCTTGGTATTGCCCCTTGTGTCTTGGTAGTGCCCCTTGTGTCTTGGCGGTGCTCCTTGTGTCTTGGCGGTGCCCCTTGTGTCTTGGTAGTGCCCTTTGTGTCTTGGTAGTGCCCCTTATGTCTTGGTGGTACCCCTTGTGTCTTGGCGGTGCCCCTTTTGTCTTGGCGGTGCCCCTTGTGTCTTGGTGGTACTCCTTGTCTCTTGGTAGTGCCCCTTGTGTCTTGGCGGTGCCCCTTGTGTCTTGGTGGTGCCCCTTGTGTCTTGGTGGTACCCCTTGTGTCTTGGTGGTGCCCCTTGTGTCTTGGTGGTGCCCCTTGTGTCTTGGTAGTGCCCCTTGTCTCTTGGTAGTGCCCCTTGTGTCTTGGCGGTACCCCTTGTGTCTTGGCGGTGCCCCTTGTGTCTTGGCGGTGCCCCTTGTGTCTTGGTGGTGCTCCTTGTGTCTTGGTGGTACCCCTTGTGTCTTGGTAGTGCCCCTTGTGTCTTGGTGGTGCTCCTTGTGTCTTGGTGGTGCCCCTTGTGTCTTGGTGGTGCTCCTTGTTTCTTGGTGGTGCCCCTTGTGTCTTGGTAGTGCCCCTTGTGTCTTGGTAGTGCCCCTTGTGTCTTGGTGGTACTCCTTGTGTCTTGGTAGTGCCCCTTGTGTCTTGGTGGTGCCCCTTGTGTCTTGGTAGTGCCCCTTGTGTCTTGGTGGTACTCCGTGTGTCTTGGTGGCGCCCCTTGTGTCTTGGTGGTGCTCCTTGTGTCTTGGTGGTGCTCCTTGTGTCTTGGTGGTGCCCCTTGTGTCTTGGTGGTGCCCCTTGTGCCTTGGTGGTACCCCTTGTGTCTTGGTGGTCGGTGCCACCACTTTGGAGCTGGAATCTGAGGTTGCCGTTCTGCAGGGCGGTTTTGTGAGTTCCTTATTATCATTCCATCCTGTGTCGCCTTACATTCTACACTATAAGGGTCTCCCGGGTCTCTCCTATTGGTTTTTGATCTCCCCTGAAAGAACAACAAATATTCTGCACCCCAACAGTGGTGTAGCTGGAGATCATGGGGCCCCATAGCAAGACTTTCATGGGGCCCTCACAGGGGCGTAGGAATAGGCCCTGCAGCCCCTGCGCCCGCGGGGGGCCCGCCCCCCCCCCCCCCTGGGGCCCGCTCGGGGCCGTTTTGTGGGTGCTGGAGGGGTGGCAGCATGAGGGGAAAGCCTTGCCCACAGTCAGCGGGGAGAGGGGTAGTTCCCCCCTCTCCCTCACCTCGGGGCTCTCCCCTCTGCGCTCCCCTCCAGCTCGTAAGTGTCTGTGGGGCTGTGGTGGGCAGCGAGCGATGGGCAGATACATACCTGCTTCCGTGCGTTCCATCGGAGACTTCTCCCTCTAGCGGCTGACGTCACTGGAAAATCTGCAGGGGGGCCCGGTGGGGCCTAGTTACGCCCCTGGGCCCTCAGATGCAGGCACAATGCCACCTGCCCCACCCTATGGATAGGAGTTATTGGGTAATTCATATTCTCATATAATCAGCACTGCATATAGTCCATGGGCACTAAGACAAAGTCAGAGGGAGGAGGAAGACAAGAATGTTAATGGTGAATACATTATGTACCACCTAGACCCCCTCTGTTTCACGGCCCCATAGCAGCTGCTATGGCTGCTATAGCTATTGCTGCACCCCTGTACCCCAACATCTGAGGATGTCATCATTGATAAACGCATTGCCCTTTTCCTTTAAAAGGGTATAAACACTGATCCCTATAAAGTTCCCCAAATCTCACAGTTACTCTTTAGCTGGACTTCCACCATAGCTAACAGCAGACTCACTACAGTAGTCCCAGACAAGTTTCGCTGCTGTTACATTGCAAAGTATGATGGGAGCTGACTCTATGGGGGCCATTGGGGGGTTCCTCCTGAGCCAGATATTCAATTACAATGCCTAAGTATGCAAAGGCCTGAAGATTCCATCAATCCCCAGGCTGAAATAGATGCAGGGCTGCCCTTTGGTTGCTCACAGAGCCCCACCTCTGAGGAGCAGTGGATGTGTGATCATGATTATGACCAGATCGATAATGAGTGGCAATGCTGCTTTATTACAGAATATGTTAGATTAGGAGCCAATCAATGTACATAAAGATGTTTTGCCTTATCTGACTTTCCCTCTTCAGGTAACACAGAGAAGCCAACAGGATATGCTGTCTTCTCTGAAGAGCCAATCACAGCTGACCTTCAAAACGGGAGTCAGCACTGCAGCCATTGTGTCAGATTCCCCTCTGTTGACCAGACACAACCAGGTAATACTACAGCCATGGGCAATAAACTCACTGATCAGCCCCTGCTGACAACCTGGGGAGATTGCCCCCTGCTGGGGAGACAGAGGAGACACTACAGCTCTGGGCAATAACCTCACTAATCAGTCCCTACTGACATCCTGGACAGCCTGCCCCCTGCTGGGGAGACAGAAGTAACACTACATCCCTGGCAATAAACTCACTGATCAGCCCCTGCTGACATCCTGGGGAGACTGCCCCCTGCTGGGGAGACAGAGGTGACACTACTGCCTGGGCAATAAACTCACTGATCAGCCCCTGCTGACATCCTGGGGAGATTGCCCCCTGCTGGGGAGACAGAGGAGACACTACAGCCCTGGGCAATAAACTCACTGATCAGCCCCTGCTGACATCCTGGGGAGACTGCCTCCTGCTGGGGAGACAGATGTGATACTACAGCCCTGGGCAATAACCTCACTGATCAGCCCCTGCTGACATCCTGGGCAGACTGCCCACTGCTGGGGAGACAGAGGTGACACTACAGCCCTGGGCAATAAACTCACTGATCAGCCCCTGCTGACATCCTGGGGAGACTGTCTCCTGCTGGTGAGACAGAGGTGACACTACAGCCCTGGGCAATAACCTCACTGAACAGCCCCTGCTGACATCCTTGGGAGACTGCCCCCTGCTGGAGAGACTGAAGTGACACTACAGGACTGAGCAATAACCTCACTGATCAGCGTCTGCTGACATCCTGGGGAGACTGCCCCCTGCTGGGGAGACAGAGGTGACACTACAGCCCTGGGCAATAAACTCACTGATCAGCCCCTGCTGACATCCTGGGGAGACTACCTCCTGCTGGTGAGACAAAGGTAACACTACATCCCTGGCAATATACTCACTGATCAGCCCCTGCTGACATCCTGGGGAGACTGCCCCCTGCTGGGGCGACAGAGGTGACACTACAGCACTGGGCAATAACCTCACTGAACAGCCCCTGCTGACATCCTGTGGAGACTGCCCCCTGCTGGGGAGACAGAGGTAACACTACAGCCCTGGGCAATAACCTCACTGATCAGCCCCTGCTGACATCCTGGGGAGACTGCCCCCTGCTGGGGATACAGAGGTGACACTACAACCCTGGGCAATAACCTCACTGATCAGACCCTGCTGACATCCTGGGGGAGACTGCCCCCTGCTGGGGAGACAGAGGTAACACTACAGCCCTCAGCAATAAACTCACTGATCAGCCCCTGCTGACATGTTGTGGAGACTGAGGTGACACTACAGCCCTGGGCAATAATCTGACTGATCAGCCCCTGCTGACATCCTGGGGAGACTGCCCCCTGCTGGGGAGACAGAGGTGACTCTACAGCACTGGGCAATAAACTCACTGAACAGCCTCTGCTTACATCCTGGGGAATTACTCTGCTTTCAGGAATATCCTAGACAAAGATTGTATCATAGACACTAGTCTGACTTGTTTAGCTGCAGCCTATGTTCACAATTGGTTACGTAGGTAAGTATTACTGCAGGGGTCTTTGCTGATCCTCCCCCAGGAAAGTATATACAAGTATCATGGGGTGTAGCTATCCCACAGAAATCTCCCTACCATTGGTACTGAACCAATTAATTGTGCCAGGTATACAGTATAAGGCTAGCGTCTAATTGATCAACTTGTCAGTGTTACAGGATGACCTGTTCAAATATGGCCATACTGATATGTATAATACATCACATACATGATCCCCATAGGGGACATACATGCCTTCATAGAAGGTAGCTGGGTCGGAATATTATCACCATCAGGGTGTGTGAGCAGTGCAGATACAAATGCCCAGAAAGTGTGACTCAACAATTGTTTCACCTCATAAACGAGGCATCGTCAGGAGTTTTGTGATACACAACATTTACAATATATACAGTATGTACAGCTCAACCCTCCACCCAACCAACAGAGATTTCCCCAGCAACACGCTGAAGTCAGAGCTGAATGTGTGATTCTGCGGGATGCTTACATAGCCCTCTTCCTGTCCGCCCCATCAAATAACCCCTCCCTTCCTCTAAATACATATACTGTTTTCTCCCTCACCTTGGCTAACGCCATCATCGGCGCTCTGTATACTTTAAACCTCTCCCCGATGCGCTTGATCCGTCTCCCTTGCTCGCCAGTGTGTGACGTCACTTCCTGTGACGTCACATCCGCCGGCCGTATCTATGCGCTGATAGGCTGGAAAGACAGAGTGAGTTGCGTACTGCTCCTTGGTTGTCCTGGCAATGTGTAAACATCGCACAAGTGATTGTTTACCACTCGTGCAGTGGCATACAGGGATGCTCATCCGGATCCGGGTACCCGGGTAAACCCAGGTATCCGACCATTTTTCCGCTATCCGGGTCGGATCCGGATCCGGATACCTGGCCACTATCCGGATAGCACTATCCGGATTCTATCCGGATAGCTAGCTGCATAATCCGGATACCCGCGGGTATCCGTCCTGATATCCGGATCCGGATAGTGTAACTAGTAAGGAGATTATGTCATTCAGCCAATCAGAGGGCTCCCAGCAGAAGCCCTAGCAACCAATCACAGAGGGGAACCCTGGCCAGCCCCACCTGACCTCATTGAGCCAATCAGAGGCCTCCCAGCCTAAGCCCTGGCACCCAATCACAGAAGGGAACCCTGGCCAGCCCCCCTGTATAGCAAGGAGGGCTGGCATGATGAGACAGATCGTCCTTGCTTGTCACTGACAGACTTGCTCCAGTGCTGTTGGCTTAGCAAGTGCTGCCTCTGTATACAGTGATAAACCTAAAGCTTTGAGTGCTAAACACCTTCACTACACTATTGTTCTATTGTTTTTTTTTAGCTAGCTAGCTTGTAATTGTTTGCTTTCATTCACTCAGTTAGGTCCTGTCTGCATCTGTGTGTGCTGTGCAGGCCAGCAGGACAGTATAGGGAATAGGAGGATTACTGTGTTATTGTATTGTAGTTAGTACTGCAGTTAGTTGTTATGGCGGCAGCCTGGCGGGTACACACGGTGCGTTCACGCACTCGATTTCCCGCTTGATTTCCATCGACTCGATTATTTTTAACATGTCCGATTTGCGTTTCGATGGATCGTTAGGTCGATTCACATGTAAAGTATGCCAAATCGACCTAACGATCCATCGAAACGCAAATCAGACATGTCGGAAATAATCGAGTTGACGGGAATCGAGCGGGAAATCGAGTGCAGTGTGTACCCGCCAGGCCGCCACCATAACACAGTGTGCACTGTCTGTCCTCTACTCTGCGGTCTGTCACTTCGTGCTGATTTGATGTAAAGTCCAACCCCGATTTTATTAAAGTAAAAGTACCCCACATCATCTGGTGACATCATCACGTATAAGTTGTACTATGTCTGCTGGCACCGGCAGCTGGGGGAGGGGCAGCAAGGGCAAGAGGACAGGGAGCAACATTACAGCCACCCTCAGAAGATCTGCCGTGTCAGTGTCGGCCCCAGCGGGCAGCCTACCCTCAGTCAGCGAGCTTTTCGCTCCAGGCGCCGCGATTGAACTCAGGGCTGTTAGCTGCAAGGAGTTTGAGGAGGAGGATGTTCTGGGTTTTGAGGAGGGGAGGTACGATGTTGATGATGGGATGAAGGACCGTGACTACCATCCACAGGATGGGGATGTCAGCTCTGACTCTGAGGAGGAGGATGCGTCGGTGGGTTTGGCACGGAGGATCAGCATTGCAGACAGTGGCCGCGGAATGCGGGACCCACCACATCCTTCTGTCGCTACCACCAGCCGCACCACTCAACCCCCAACCGCCACAGGGAGAAAAGCCGCAGCATCCCATTCAGGCCGCAGGGGAATCTTCACCTCCCCAATCTGGCCGCCACGGTGCCACAGGCCACTGCTGCTGATACCGCCACCTATATTCAACCCAAAACACAATTGCGGTGTCATTTTTTGGAAGTGTCTGGGCTGAAAACTGTCATGTCCCACTTGTGCGATTGGACTTTGGACACAATGTGAGCTGCACGACCGCTGTCTGGAACCTATCCTGATGTTGACAGCTTTTTTTTTTTCATTTTATGTCCACCAAATAATTAATTAGTATTTCCCTTTAAAAAAAACATAATGCTACATGCATCATTTACCCTAAAAAACATTTTAAAGCTATTTAAAGGGCACTTCCGGGTTTTCTATCCGGGTACCCGAATAGGTCGTGTACCCGCGGGTAATTTGGTCGGATATCCGGATCGGATCCGAATATCCGCAAGGTCGGATCCAGGTACCCGGATCCGGATCCGCATATCTGGGTACCCGGATCCGGGCGGGTAATAAAAAGCACTTTCCGAGCATCCCTGGTGGCATAAGAACGCCGCTGTAATCCGCATATATTAGAGTTATATCAATAGAAAGGTGACACAGTACTGGTGTCTCTTGCTTACAAAGTAGCGCGCACTAGATGATTTATTATATATCAATCATATCCCCATGATCGCACTAAAATGTGGTAAAACAGGGACCGGGACCGCATAGTTCAACTACTTCACGGTCCCTGATCCTGGACATTTGGCATCTAGGTGTATATTAACAGTACTGGCAAAAATAGATGCTGGCAAACATAAATATAAAATACCAATGGGCCAGCAGAGCCTGAGGGGGGAGGGTTATGAAGAGGGAGGAAGGATTGCAAGGGGAGAGGGAGGGGGGGGGGGAGGAAGTCCGCATGGGAAGTGCATTATATGGATGCCAGGGCAGGGGGAGAAGGAGAGAAAAATCAATCACATTCATTAGCTAGTACAGTGAAATGAAATCAAAGAGATTACTCATAACCACGATAAGTGGGTTTGGGTAAATAATTAAATAAAGCCCTTAACAGAAAAGTCCTCGTTAAGGCCTTTTGGGGCTACAGAATCCAAACGAAAAATCCATGCCAGTTCAAGCTGTAACAACTTTTTATCTAAATCTCCGCCCCTTTTGCCCTGTTTCCACTGTTGAACCCCCCAAAAGGAGATTGCCAGTGGATTTGAGGTATGATGGTCGTTCATGTGTTTGGCGACTGAGGTGTCTCTTTTATGTTTTATATCTCCAACATGCTCTAGAACTCTATCCTTCAGGGCCAGGGGCACCTCTAGGCATAGGCAGTACAGGCCATTGCCTGGAGTGCCATTGGTCCTGGGGGGCGCCATGCTGCTGGATTAAGCCCCACCCCTAAATTAAGCCTCAACCCTGGATTAAGCCCCACCCCATGGGTGTTCTATTACTTGCTTCTGCTGCATCTACTTAGTGTAAGTTGTATGCAGCTGCCACCTCTGTGCCTTGTGCATCCTTCTTTCCCCCATTGTGCCTCCTTCTGTCCTATTGGTGCCTCCTTCTGTCTCCTTGTGCTTCCTTCAATCCTTTGTGCCATGTCTGACCCCCTGTTTTTTTGTTCTGTCTCCCTTTGTGCCTCCTTCTGTCTCCATGTGCCTCCTTCAGTCCCCCTGTGCCACCTCTGCCTCCTTCTGTGCCCCTTTGTGTCACCTTCTGTCCCCCTGTGCCTCCTTATGTCCCCTGTGCCTGTATTTGTCCCCTTGTCCTACCTCTGCCCCCTGTTCCTCCTTCAGTCCCACTCTGCCTCCTTCTGTCTCCCTTTGTGCCTCCTTCTGTCTCCATGTGCCACTTCAATCCCCATGTGCCACCTCTGTCCCCTGCGCCTTCCTTTGTCCCCCTGTGCTTCCGTCTGTGCTCCTTTGTGCTTTCCTCTGTTTCCCTGTGGCTCTTTCTGCCCCCTCTGCCTAATTCTGTCTTCCTGTGCCTCCTTCTGTCCCCCTTTTGTACCTCCTTCTGTCCCCCTTTTGTACCTCCTTCTGTTCCCCTGTGCCTCCTTTCCTCCTGTGTCTCCTTTTGTCCCCCTTTGTGCCTCAATCTGTCCCCATTGTGCCGCCTCCTTCTGTCCCACTTTGTGCCTCCTTTTATCCCCCTGTGTGCCTCCTTCAGTCCCCCTATGCCTCCTTCTGTCCTGTTTTGTGCCTCCTTCTGGCCCTCATGCCTTCTTCTGTCCCCCTGTACCTCCCGCTGCCCCTCTGTGTACCTCCTTCTGTCCTCCTGTGCCACCTTCTGTCCACCTTTGGGAGTTCTTCTGACCCTCGTGCCTCCTTCTGTCCCCCTGTGCCTCCCTATGTCCCCCTGTGTGCCTTCTTCCTTACATGTAGTTTCTTTCTTACATGTATTTTGTGGGGAAACGCTGCCTCAATAAGTGTAATTTCTGATGAAATTCTGCCGCATTATAATTATTTTCTGGTGAAGCATTGGCGCATTATGATTATTTTCATGGAGGGGGGGCACCATGGGGGTGGGGGGGGGGGCGCCTCGCTATAGTCACAGGTTTTCTTGCCTGGAGTGACTAAGTAGCTAGAGGCGCCCCTGTTCAGGGCCCTAGTTATTTTACCCACATACAAAAGGTCACACTCACATGTGGCTGCATAGACCAGACCCCAGGAATTACAATTAATAAAAGACCTGATTGTGAAAGTCCTGTTTACGGCTCTTGCCCAAAAGTCTTTTTTCTAGCTACGTACGAGCAGGCCTTGCAGTGGCCACATTTAAAACAGCCACTTGGTTTTGGTGGCAACCAATTCAAGTGCGTCTTCTCCTCTTTTCTGCTGGAAAAAGCACTATGGACTAACATGTCCCTCAAAATTTCAGTGCGTTTGTAAGTGATAGACGGTTTTACTGATAGATGTTTGGTTAACTCTTTATCCTGATGTAGAACTGGCCAGTATTTATCCATAATTTCATAAATCTGGTGTGACTGTTTGGAAAATGAGCCTATAAGCCTCACTGTGGATATTTCTTTTGGCACTGGAGGTGGTTTTTTTATCACCTAGAGTATCCTCTCTCTTACTTCTTTTTGCTCTTGCATAGGCTCTCTCAATTACATTCTTTGGGAAGCCTCTTTGCTCGAATCTGCTTCTCAGAAGTACGCTTTCTTCTTCAAAGCTCTCCTCAGTAGAGCAGTTCCTCCTTGCCCTTAAAAATTGACCAACTGGAATGCCCGCTTTTAATGATCTGGGATGGGCACTCTCCCAATGGAGTAAGGAATTTGTAGCTGTCTCCTTCCTAAAGATACTAGTGTTAAGAGTCCCATCACTATCTTTTTTAATTTCCAGATCTAAAAATGTAATTCTATTGGAATCGATTGCAGAGGTAAAATGCATTCCTATTTCATTGTTGTTTAACCTCCTTGGCGGTTAATTTTTTTTTCCTAATTAAAAAAATCCTTTTTTTTTTAAATTTTTTTTTTTTGTTTCATGTAAAGCTACCAGAGTGGTAGCTACATGAAACACCACTAGAGGGCGCATGTGGCCCTCTAGTCCGATCGTCGCCGGCATCTATAGCAAACAGGGGAACGCGTATATAACGCGTTCCCCTGTTTGGCTTCTCCTGTCGCCATGGCGACGATCGGGATGACGTCATGGACGTCAGCCGACGTCCTGACGTCAGGCAGACCCGATCCAGCCCATAGCGCTGCCCGGAACTCATTGATCCGGGCAGCGCAGGGCTCTGGCGGGGGGGGGGCCCTCTTCAGCCGCTGCGTGCGGCCGATCGCCGCAGAGCGGCGGCGATCAAGCTGTGCGCGCGGCTAGCAAAGTGCTGGCTGCGCGCACAGCAATTTACAGGACACAAATCGCCCCACCAGGGGCTGAGATCTCCCCCTGCGCGGCATAGCCCGAGCTCAGCTCGGGCTTACCGCCAGGGAGGTTAATAATTCAACAAAACTCACAAACAACTCCTCAGGCCCCTCCCACAAGAGTAACACGTTATCGATAAATCTTCCCCAAAAGGAGATATGAGATGTAAAAAACAGTAAGGGCTCGATTCACAAAGCGGTGCAAAGTGTTAGCACCATGGTGAAAAGGCCCTTATCACGCCTAAAGTCACTTTAGGCATGATAAGAAGAAACTCGCGCGAAGTTGCCGCGCGTACGCGCGTACGCGCCTACGCGCGTAAGTGCGCGCGCAACACCCGACGCTTCGCGCGAAGCTCCCATTAAGCCCTATGGGACTTTGCGCGCGCTCTTACGCGCGTACGCGCGAACGCGCTTACGCGCGGTAACTTCGCGCGAAGAGCAGGAAAAATCGGTGATAACTCAGTGGTGAAAAGGTCATCACGCCTAAAGTCTTTTAGGCGTGATAACTGGGTTATCACCGCTTTGTGAATCGAGGCCTAAGTCTTCACTGAAAACACATGTGTCTTCCCACCAGCCCAGGAACACACGCCGTCCCCATAGCACTGCCCCTGAGCTGGTGGTACCATCTGTCATCAAACATGAACGTGTTGTGGGTCAGAATAAAATTCGGGGCTTTGAGGAGAAAATCGGAATGGGCATTCAGATGTATACCTCTAGACCTGAGGAAATATTGCACTGCCTGGATGCAGAGGTCATGTCTGATGTTGCTGTATAATGCCTCAACATCCAGGCTTGCCAGGAATGTAGTTTTGGACACCTGAAGGTCCTGTAATCTCACCAATACATCCTTTGTATCACGCAAATATGATGGCAGAGACTCTACAAAATGTCTTAGGAACGAATCAACATATTGGGCCTGATTCACAAAGCGGTGCTAACAGTTAGCACCCTGGTGAAAAGCCCTTTATCATGCCTAAACTCAGTTTAGGCATGATAAGTTTAGGTGTGATAAGTTTAGGTGTGATAAGTTTAGGCATGATAAGTTTAGGTGTGATAAGTTTAGGTGTGATAAGTTTAAGCACCAACTGGGTTAGCACCGCAGTGCACAGCTGATCAAAAGTTTTGCGCTAGCAAAGTCTGGTGCACTTCGCATAGAGTATAATGGCGCTGCTTTGTGTGCGGGACTTTGCACGCTATCTACACTTATCTAAACTTAGCATGCCTAAACTTATCACACCTAAACTTATCACACCTAAACTTATCACGCCTAAACTGGCTTTTCACCAGCATGGTGCAATGGTTATCATGCCTAAAGTCTTTTAGGCATGCTAACTGGGTTAGCACCGCTTTGTGAATCGAGCCCATTGACTGAGAGGGCTCGATTCACAAAGCGGTGCTAACCCAGTTAGCATGCCTAAAAGACTTTAGGCATGATAACCATTGCACCATGCTGGTGAAAAGCCAGTTTAGGCGTGATAAGTTTAGGTGTGATAAGTTTAGGTGTGATAAGTTTAGGCATGCTAAGTTTAGATAAGTTTAGATCGCTTGCAAAGTCCCGCACGCAAAGCAGCGCCATTAAACTTTATACAAGGGGCTTGATTCACAAAGCGGTGCTAACAGTTAGCACGCTGGTGAAAAGCCCTTTATCATGCCTAAACTCAGTTTAGGCATGATAAGTTTAGGTGTGATAAGTTTAGGTGTGATAAGTTTAGGCATGATAAGTTTAGGTGTGATAAGTTTAGGCATGATAAGTTTAAGCGCCAACTGCGTTAGAACCGCAGTGCACAGCTGATCAAAAGTTTTGCGCTAGCAAAGTCTGGTGCACTTCGTATAAAGTTTAATGGCACTGCTTTGCGTGCGGGACTTTGCACGCGATCTAAACTTATCTAAACTTATCATGCCTAAACTTATCACACCTAAACTTATCATGCCTAAACTTATCACACCTAAACTGGCTTTTCACCAGCGTGGTGCAATGGTTATCATGCCTAAAGTCTCTAACTGGGTTAGCACCGCTTTGTGAATCAAGCCCCAAGTGCACCAGTCTTTGCTAGCGTAAAACTTTTGATCAGCTGTGCACTGCGGTGCTAACGCAGTTGGCGCTTAAACTTAGCATGCCTAAACTTATCACACCTAAACTTATCACACCTAAACTTATCACACCTAAACTTATCATGCCTAAACTGAGTTTAGGCATGATAAAGGGCTTTTCACCAGCGTGCTAACTGTTAGCACCGCTTTGTGAATCAAGCCCAGAGTGTCGGTAAGATTTCCTCTACCTGACACGATAGGTCTCTCTGGCGGGTCAGTCTTATTTTTGTGTATCTTTGGCAAGGCGTAAAAAACTGACACTATAGGATGTTTAATTGACAATTTGAGATGCTCATAGTCATTTTTATCCAAAGCCCCAGAACTAAGGCCTTCCAGTAAAAGATCGCCCAGGGCTATTTTGTGTTCATTCACAGGATTTTTCTTTAGCAGTCCATATTGGTCTCTTTGACTCAATATTTTTTCACACATTTGGATGTACATATGTTCATCCATGATGACCACATTCCCCCCTTTATCCGCCGGTTTAATTATGATTTCTTTGTTTATTGGGAGGCTTTTGAGTGCTGTGGCTTCTCTATCTGTAAGGTTGATCTGCCTATCTTCTCTTTGCGAGATTTGTTTTTTCCAATTGACGCAGATCCCTTACCACCATATTAACACAAGTTTGAATATGGGTGTATTGGGAAAAAGGGGGACAGTAGGTACTTTTGGGATGTAGACTACATTTTCAGCTTGTAACTCATTGAGGGCTTCCAATGCTAGCATTTCCAGCCGATCAGACTTTTTTTCTTTCCCTCTTTGAGACTCATGTAATTTGATGAGGGCTAGTTTTCTCGCAAAGAGATGAATGTCCTTTGTCTCTGCTTCTCGAAAGCAGAGAAGTTACTCGAGGGGACAAACGTTAAACCCAGGGCTGGCCTTAGGTTTCGCAGCGCCCTGAGCGAAACCTGATTTTTGTGCCCCCCTTCATCCTCTTCACGCATGTGCGCACACACACGCACTCACACACACACTCACATATGCAATTCATCTTTTCTCCTGAGATATCTCCTAGGACAGTGGTTCCCAACTTTTTTGACGTCATGACACATCACGCAAAATGCTCAGATCTCTGTGACACGTCACATGTATATAATGCATTGTCCCGAATATACTTAAAAATGAAGGCTAGAACCTTTCAGGAATATTAATAAAAACAGTCAGTGGTACAGTTAGCCGCCCCCCCATTTAGAATGATAGCACAACACCGACAACTTGCACCACACGTTAAAGCTGCAGTGTGCCCCCCCCAACCCCAACCCCCCCCCCTGATCTCACGTGTAGGTGCCCTCAATATAGGTTGCCAAGCATAGGTGCCCCAGTATAGGAAGTCAGTTGAAGGAATCCATCGCCCCCATAGGTAGCAAGGCATAGGTGCCTCCAGTATAGGTAGCCATGTGTTGGTGCCCTCAGTAAAGGTAGCCAGCTATAGGTGCCCCCAGTATAGGAAGTCAGGTGTAGGTGCCCTCAGTATAGGTAACCAGCTATTAGGCGCTCCCTTGGAAGCCGGCGCCCTGAGCGACCGCTCTGGTCGCACAGGTCAAAGGCCGGCTATGGTTAAACCTTTCTGTAACACAGAGAATTGATCATCAGTCAGTATTGTGCTTGACAAATGTACTACTTTTAGTAGTGACTGAGCTGCATTCTTATTTACCACTGGTGCAAGATTTTGCCCTTGCGTTGTCCAGTGTACCTCCATTTTTCCCTGTTTCTGAGAGTAGGTGTCTTTTTCGGCGATGGTCTGGTAGGGACTTCCTGTGGGGTCTCTATGGTCTGGCCTAAAAAAACACTTCCCCCCCCCCTCCTTTGGCCCTTATTTCCTTGGGGGTTCTTTTTAGGATCATGTATGTGATGTATTATACATATCAGTATGGCCATATTTGAACAGGTCATCCTGTAAAACTGACAAGTTGATCAATTAGACGCTAGCCAGCCCCGTTTCTATGGGCGTGCAATACGTGCAATCGCCCGGGGCGCTGGATTGTTGTGGCAGGAGCTGGGCGCAGAGGTGGTGGGTGCCGGTATAATAATAACTCACCTTCATTCAGCCGATCCCACGCTGCTTCAATGTAGTTCCTTTCCAGGCATCTGTCTCAGTAACAGCGCCCCCTGTGATGATGTTCCGCATGTCAACACAGGGGGGCGCTGTTACTGAGACAGATGCCGGGAAAGGAAGTACATTGAAGCAGCGTGAGATCAGCTATTCTTCAAGAAAGGTGAGTTATTACTATGCCTGCTCCCACCACGCTGCAGCACCTACCTACCTACCTAATCTATACTGCAGCACCTACCTACCTACTCTATACTGCAGCACCTACATACCTAATCTATACTGCAGCACCTACCTACCTACCTAACCTATACTGCAGCACCTATCTACCTACCTAATCTATACTGCAGGCACCTACCTACCTAATCTATACTGCAGCACCTACCTACCTACCCTATACTGCAGCACCTACCTACCTACCCTATACTGCAGCACCTACCTAACTACCTAATCTATACTGCAGCACCTACCTACCTACCTAATCTATACTGCAGCACCTACCTACCTAATCTATACTGCAGCACCTACCTACCTAATCTATACTGCAGCACCTACCTACCTAATCTATACTGCAGCACCTACCTACCTACCTAATCTATACTGCAAGCACCTACTTACCTACCTAACCTATACTGCAGCACCTACCTACCTAATCTATACTGCAGCACCTACCTACCTACCCTATACTGCAGCACCTACCTACCTACCTAATCTATACTGCAGCACCTACCTACCTAATCTATACTGCAGCACCTGCCTACCTACCTAACCTATACTGCAGCACCTACCTATCTACCTAACCTATACTGCAGCACCTACCTACCTACCTACTCTATACTGCAGGCACCTACCTACCTAACCTATACTGCAGCATCTACCTACCTAACCTATACTGCAGCACCTACCTACCTAACCTATACTGCAGCATCTACCTACGTAATCTATACTGCAGCATCTACCTACCTAACCTATACTGCAGCACCTACCTACCTAACCTATACTGCAGCATCTACCTACCTAATCTATACTGCAGCATCTACCTACCTAATCTATACTGCAGCATCTACCTACCTAACCTATACTGCAGCACCTACCTACCTAACCTATACTGCAGCACCTACCTACCTAATCTATACTGCAGCACCTACCTACCTAACCTATACTGTACCTACCTACCTACCTAACCTATACTGCAGCACCTACCTACCTAACCTATACTGCAGCACCTACCTACCTAATCTACACTGCAGCACCTACCTACCTACTTAACCTATACTGCAGCACCTACCTACCTACCTAACCTATACAGCAGGCACCTACTTATCTAAGCTATACTGCAATCACTTACCTACCTAAGCTATACTGCAGTCACCTACCTAACCTATACTGGCACCTACCTATCTAAGCTGTACTGCAGTCACCTACCTATCTAACCTGTACAGCAGTCACTTACCTACCTAACCTATACTGCAGTCACCTACCTATCTAACCTAAACTGGCACCTACCTATCTAACCTATATAGCAGTCACTTACCTACCTAACCTATACTGCAGTCACCTACCTATCTAGCCTATACTGCAGTCACTTACCTACCTAAACTATACTGCAGTCACCTACCTATCTAACTTATACTGCAGTCACCTACCTATCTAACCTATACTGCAGTCACTTACCTACCTAATCTATGCAGCAGTCACCTCTCCTATCTAACCTATACTGGGGGCACCTAGCTAATTAACACATACTGGTGGCACCTACGTAGCTAACCTATACTGTGGGCACCTATACCTGGCTCCACGGTGGGGGGGTGATTTTTACAGCCTCGCCCTGGGTGAAATTTAGCCTAGAAACTGCCCTGACACTAGCCTTATACTGTATAAATCGATTAACCCTTCGCACACTCACATGCAAATGTTCAAACAATTGCATTCACAGATTCACTCATCCATCCTTATACTGTATACCTGGCACAATTAATTGGTTCAGTACCACTGGTAGGGAGATTTCTGTGGGATAGCTACACCCCATGATACTTGTATATACTTTCCTGGGGGGGATCAGCAAAGACCCCTGCAGTAATACTTACCTACGTAACCAATTGTGAACATAGGCTGCAGCTAAACAAGTCAGACTAGTGTCTATGATACAATCTTTGTCTAGGATATCCCTGAAAGCAGACTAATTGGGCCTGTTTCACAAAGTGGTGCAAACACTTTGCAAGCCTGTGAAAAGCCCTTTATCACGCCTAAACTTAGTTTAGGCGTGATCTGAAGGAATTTGCGTGAACGCGTGCGCAGTGCACCGCACTACGCGCACAGCGCACCACACTTCGCGCAAAGCGCACCACACTTCGCGCAAAGCGCCCATTAAACCCTATGGGACTTTGCGCACATGCGTGCGCCTTTGCGTGCGGGAGCTTCGCGCGAATTATAGCACAAAGCGGTGATAACTTTGCTAGTGCAAAGGTTATCACGCCTAAAGTCTTTTAGGTGTGATAACTGAGTTATCACCGCTTTGTGAATCAGGCCCCTTGAATCAAATAATACTGCAATACAGGGAGAGGTTTTAATTAACTTTAATATGTACATTGAGGTCAAGCCTGGTTTGGCAACGTGTGACAGACAGTAGTTACCTGTACAAACATTTCGGTAGTGAGACATTATTGTGACATCCTGGGGAGACTGCCCCCTGCTGGGGAGACAGAGGTAAGCTACCACCCTGGGCAATAAACTCACTGATCAGCCCCTGCTGACATCGGGCTCGATTCACAAAGCGGTGCTAACCCAGTTAGCATGCCTAAAAGACTTTAGGCATGATAACCATTGCACCATGCTGGTGAAAAGCCAGTTTAGGCGTGATAAGTTTAGGTGTGATAAGTTTAGGTGTGATAAGTTTAGGCATGATAAAGGGCTTTTCACCAGGGTGCTAACTGTTAGCACCGCTTTGTGAATCAAGCCCATCCTGGGGAGACTGCCCCCAGCTGGGGAGACAGAGGTGACACTACAGCCCTCAGCAATAAACTTACCAAGTTTTTTTTTCTCATTGATCCCCAGCTGGTTCAATCATGCTGATCAAATCTTCAAGAAGTCAGTGCAGCCAAAATCTGCTGAATAGAGCAGTTAATTGAAGATATTGATTGGTAGGGGTTGAGAGCAGCGGCAGATTGGCAGCCCATAACATTGCACTGGATTGAACAGTGTAACAATTTGGCTTGATAGATTTTAAATAGACTTTATATTGATGTCTGTTGAAAATTTATCTCTAGTGTGTGGCAGTATGGGCTCGATTCACAAAGCGGTGCTAACCCAGTTAGCATGCCTAAAAGACTTTAGGCATGATAACCATTGCACCATGCTGGTGAAAAGCCAGTTTAGGCGTGATAAGTTTAGGTGTGATAAGTTTAGGTGTGATAAGTTTAGGCATGCTAAGTTTAGATAAGTTTAGATCGCTTGCAAAGTCCCGCACGCAAAGCAGCGCCATTAAACTTTATACAAAGTGCACCAGTCTTTGCTAGAGTAAAACTTTTGATCAGCTGTGCACTGCGGTGCTAACGCAGTTGGCGCTTAAACTTAGCATGCCTAAACTTATCACACCTAAACTTATCATGCCTAAACTTATCTAAACCTAAACTTATCATGCTTAAACTTACAAAGTGCACCAGACTTTGCTAGCGCAAAACTTTTGATCAGCTGTGCACTGCGGTGCTAACCCAGTTGGTGCTATAGTTATCACACCTAAACTTATCACGCCTAAACTTATCACGCCTAAACTGAGTTTAGGCGTGATAAGGGGCTTTTCACCAACAGTTTGCACCGCTTTTGTGAATCAAGCCCAAAGTATCATGCTGCTAGAACCAAAATGGCATGTGAGAAGGGGGCAGTAAGCGAAGGGAAGGTCGCATCATCTGTTGCTAAGTGACCACAGTATGCAAATTACGGGAAATTGCTGGGACTTTTCAGAGCCCCGTGGCCTGCCAGGCAAAGTAGTGAAGGTGCGGAGGGGCAGGACGGGGGACACAGAGCCGGAAAGAACTAGGAGATACCAGGAGAGATGGCCCGAACGGTTCGACCGCAAACTTATTTGCATGAACTTCGGTGGTTCGCGAACTTTATGCGCGTTCGACACGACCCCCATACTACATCATTAGGGTCAACTTTGACCCTCTACACCACAGTCAGCAGACACAGGGCAGCTAATCAGGCTACACTCCCTCCTGGAGCCCCCCCCTGTATAAAAGGCAGTTGCGTCGGCCATGATCTCACTCTGTGTGCTGCATAGTTAGTGATTGAAGGGAGAGGGGTTGCTGGCTGCTGCTGCACAGATTAGGGAAAGCTTAGTTAGGCTGTTAGGCTTATTAGCTTGCTCCTTGCTGGTACTTATTGCTAAAAAGCACCTGTCAACAGCTCTTTTGAGAGCTAATGTTCTTGTGATCAGGTTTTTTTTGTGTGTGTGTCCCACTGACACTTGCATATACAGCCCTGTCAGTCGCAGCTGGCCTTTGGTAATTGCTACTATGCCACTGCCAGGCACAGCACATTCAGTGCCTATCTTTTCACTGCACCTGTGTGTGACAGCTGCACATTTGTAATACCAGTCACTGCATACCTGTTCATGTTTACTGTACCTGCATGACAGCACAGCAACACATAGGGCTCGATTCACAAATCGGTGCAAACCCAGTTAGAGACTTTAGGCATGATAACCATTGCACCACGCTGGTGAAAAGCCAGTTTAGGTGTGATAAGTTTAGGCGTGATAAGTTTAGGTGTGATAAGTTTAGGCATGATAAGTTTAGATAAGTTTAGATCGCTTGCAAAGTCCTGCAGGCAAAGCAGCGCCATTAAACTTTATGCGAAGTGCACCAGACTTTGCTAGCGCAAAACTTTTGATCAGCTGTGCACTGCGGTGCGAACCCAGTTGGTGCTTAAACTTATCACGCCTAAACTTATCACGCCTAAACTTATCACGTCTAAACTTATCACACCTAAACTTATCACACCTAAACTGAATTTAGGCATGATAAAGGGCTTTTCACCAGCGTGCTAACTGTTAGCACCGCTTTGTGAATCAGGCCCATAGTGTTATATATGCCAGTCACTGCATACCTGTTCACGGTACCTGTGTTTGACAGCTGCACATTTGTAATACCAGTCACTGCATACCTGTTCACGGTACCTGTGTGTTTGACAGCTGCACATTTGTAATAGCAGTAACTGCATACCTGTTCACGGTACCTGTGTGTGTGACAGCTGCACATTTGTAATACCAGTCACTACATACCTGTTCACTGCACCTGCATGACAGCACGCAGTGTTATATACCAGTCACTGCATAACTGTTCACTTTACCTGTGTGTGTGACAGCTGCACATTTGTAATACCAGTCACTGCATACCTTTCACTGCACCTGTGTGGCAGCTGCACATTGTATTAGTCAAGTTAGTGCATACCTTTCACTTTATCCCCCCCCCCATATGGACAAAGCAACAGGCAGAGGCAGAGCCAGAGGCAGGCCACCCGGCAGGTCTATTCAAGGTCATGCTGACGTGATTTCGTGCGGCCCTGGACCAAAGTACAGTGCTCAAAAGAAGGCACGTGCCATCAACTCCCAAGATTGTCAGGACGTAGTTGACTATTTAACACAGAACACCTCATCTTCCACAGCCACCAGCGCTACTACAAGCACCACATCTGCTGCATTTGACACTTTGCAGGAGTTATTTGGTGGGGAATTAACTGATTCACAGCCATTATTGTTACAACAAGATGAAGGCGCTCAGCAAGTTACACCACCTCATATGTGTGAGTTAGGCGACACTATGGACGTAAGGTGTGAGGAGGAGGAGGATGAAGTACCTGCTGTTGGTGCAGTTTTGGAGGTGTCTGATGCAAGCGAAGCTGGGGAGGATGATTATGATGATGACGATGATGATGATACTGCCATGGATATCATGTGGGATCCTAATAGATATCATGACCAGGGAGACAATTCAGAGGGGGAGTCAGAGAGAAGTAGGAGGAGACGAGTTGCTGAAAGGAGCAGGGGAGCTCGTCATCAGAAAAAGCTGGTGGCAGTGTCCGGCGCCATGTATCGCCACCTATGGACAGCCAGCCAACATGCACTTCAACGTCAGCTGCTGACGCCACCATAGTGCCATCACCCCAGGGCTCAGCGGTATCCGTGAGGGAAATCTTTGAGCTGAAGAAGTCAATGTCTGCCAGTCACCCCCTTACCTGGTGTCTGACAGCTGGCTTGGCGGAACTGTTAGCTCGCCAGCTGTTACCATACCAGCTGGTGGACTCTGAGGCCTTCCGGAAATTTGTGGCGATTGGGACACCGCAGTGGAAGATACCAGGCTGCAATTATTTCTCAAAAAAGGCCATACCCAAACTGTACCATGAAGTTGAAAGGCAAGTGGTGTCATCTCTGGCACACAGCGTTGGGTCAAGGGTCCATCTGACCACGGATGCCTGGTCTGCAAAGCACGGTCAGGGTAGGTACATAACTTACACAGGCCATTGGGTCAACCTGGTGACCGCTGGCAAGCAGGGAGTACGTGGCTATGCAGTGGACCTAGTTGTGACACCTCCATGGCTTGCAGGCAGGCTTGCTGCCTCCTCCTCTCCTTCTCCACCTACTCCTCCTGCTACATCCTATTCGCTGCCAACCTCCTCTTCCTCCTTGGCTGAGTGGCAGTGCTACTCTACTGGTGCTGTGATCTCCTCTCCAGCTACACACCCCCAGCTCCCCAGGGCCTTTGCTGCATGCCAGGTACGACGGTGTCACACCATCTTGGACATGTCTTGCCTCAAAGCCGAGAATCACACTGGAGCAGCTCTCCTGGCTGCTCTTAACAAACAGGGGGATCAGTGGCTGACCCAGCACCAACTGGAGATCAGCAACGTGGTGTGTGACAACGGCAGCAATCTCATTTCGGGATTTTAGTTTGGGAAAGTTGACACATGTACCCTGCATGGCACATGTGCTGAATCTAGTAATTCAAATATTTGTGTCTAAGTACCCAGGCTTAGAGGACGTCCTGAAGCAGTCCAGGAAGGTGTGTGGGCATTTCAGGTGGTCGTACACGGCCATGGCACACTTGGCCGATTTTCAGCAGAGAAACAACTTGTCGGTGAGGCACTTGATTTGCAATAGCCCGACTCACTGGAATTCGACACTCCTGATGTTTGACCGGCTGCTACAACAGGAGAAAGCTGTCAACGACTATCTGAACAGCTACGGTCAAAGGTCAGGCTCTGGGGAGCTGGGCATTTTCTTGCCAAAGTACTGGACACTCATGCGTAATGCCTGCAGGCTCATGCGTCCGTTTGAGGAAGTGACTAACCTGGTGAGTCGCAGTGAAGGCGCCGTCAGCGACTTGATTCCATATGCTTTCTTCCTGGAGCGTGCCATGCGTAGAGGGGTGGATCAAGCTGTGGACGAGCGTGACCAGGAAGAGGCGGAAGAGTGGGAACAATCATCAGCAGAACCAGATGTTTCCTCATCACCTGCGGCAGCACAGAGGAGGGGGGAGGAGGAGGAAGAGTCACCTGGGGAAGAGGAGTCAGATGAGGAAGGTGTTTTTTTTTTTTTTTTGAGGAGGAGGCAGCAGAAAAACCGCAGCAGGTGTCGCAGGGGGCTTGTGCTGCTCACCTTTCCCGTGGTATTGTTTGTGGCTGGGGAGAGGAGGAGAACTTACCTGAAATCACTGAGGAAGAGCAAGAGGAGATGGCTAGTACGTCGGCATGCGACTTTGTGCAGGTGGGGGGTTTCATGCTATCCAGCCTGTTGAGGGACCCCCGTATAAATAAACTCAAGGGGGTGACCTGTACTGGGTGGCAACGCTACTAGACCCTCGGTATAAGCACAAAGTGTTGGAGATGTTACCAAATCACCAGAAGGCAGAAAAGATGCAGCAGTTGCAGAACAAGCTGGCAACTATGCTTTACAGTGCGTTTAAGGGTGTTGTCACAGCACAACGCAATAAAGGTACCACTGCCAGTAATCCTCCTCCCATGTCCACGCAGGCAAGGACAGAACGCTCCAGTGATCTCATGGTGATGTCGGACATGCAGACATTTTTTAGTCCAACGCCTCGCCTTAGCCCTCCGGGATCCACCCTCCACCAACGCCAGGACTGCAGGTAGCCGACTACCTGGCCTTAACTGCGGATGTATACAACAGCGATGAACCCCTGGACTACTGGGTGCGCAGGCTTGACCTGTGGCCAGAGCTGTCACAATTTGCCATCCAACTTCTGGCTTGCCCTGCCTCAAGCGTCTTGTCAGAAAGGACCTTCAGTGCAGCTGGAGGCATTGTCAGTGAGAAGAGAAGTTGCCTAGGTCAAAAAAGTGTTCAGTACCTCACCTTTATTAAAATGAATGAGGCATGGATCCCGGAGGGCTACTGCTCGCCCCAAGACTAAGTCAAATCCCCGCACACAGCATCTCTGCCTGCACGCCGTGTGACTGCCTGCCCCAAGACTAAGTCACTCCCCACACAGCATCTCTGCCTGCAGGCCGCTTGACTGCCTTCTCCACCACCACCAACAGGGTCCAGGACTCCAGGTGGATTCCTGAATTTTTAAGGCCACTGCTAGCAGCGGCCGCTAACAAAAACAATAATAATTTTTCTGGTGCATGTACATGCCTGCCTTATTTTTCTGGCTGCACTGCGGCTGCAACAACAACACAAAAGGCATATACATGTGTCAATTCCCCTTCGTGATCGTTACCTTGCCACGGTGAAGGGGCTTGCATATCACAATGAAGCAATGACCGCCGGCTATATGAGTGTCTCGGGGGGGGGGGGGGGCACACCTGACCCAAGATAATAAGGTTGTTGCTTCATTGGGGACAGACCAAATCCAATCAGCTGGACAGTCACTGTTGCTCTATCATTGAGCTTCCACAACCCGGCGACCATATGAGCTTGAATGGTGCGCACCAGTCCAGTACGACCGTCACTACACCAACAGCTGTTTGCGGTGCGTTACACATTGAGTTTGGTGTGTCAGTGTGAAGCAGTACTCTAATTACACTCCCTGGTTGATGTGTACACATGCAAGATGTTTTAAAGCACTTTAGGCCTCCAATGCAATGTGATTTCTGCCTTTAAAACTCTGCTGTGTGTCAAATCCAGATTTTTCCCCGGGACTTTTGCCATGTATCCCACTCCGCCATGCCCCCCTCCAGGTGTTAGACCCCTTGAAACATCTTTTCCATCACTTTTGTGGCCAGCATAAAAATTTGTAGTTTTCAAAGTTCGCCTCCCTATTGAAGTCTATTGCGGTTCGCGAAGTTCGCACGAACCCAAACTTTTGCGGAAGTTTGCGTTCAAGGTTCGCAAACCTAAAATCGGAGGTTTGAGCCATCTCTATAAACCAGTTGGAGCGTGCCAGGAGAGGCAGGCAGCAGTGTGGAGCAGGGAGAGGAGGTCAGAGAGAAGGACCACAGCAGTCACCTGGAGGCTAAGAGGGGGGACCCGCGGCCATACAAGAAACACCAGCAGAGCAGAGAGGACAGCAGTAACCCGGTCATACAGTAAGGACAGCGGCAGTCGGCCGGACACTACCCGGAGGCCGGAGGCGGCAGACACGGACTAACCTTTACCTAAAGACATTCACAGTCAGATGAATATAGGCCGGAGAGCCAAAACTAAGCCATAAAGTGTGCACAGTTAGTAGCCAGTGTCCTGCATCACTTGCTGATGATAGCAACCTAGAACCTGGAGAGGCCCAGATTGTATCCCTGAGTGGTATTGCTAAAGACTGCCTATGTAAGAGTTCTGTACAGTCACAGAGACATGTGCTGAGAATACAGTTGTTTATGCAGAAGAAAGCTGCTGATATAAAGTGAGACAAGTTGCTATTGCTTATAAAAAGTCCAGGCTCTACTGTCACTGAGAGACATTCTTAAAGGATACTCGAAGTGACATGTGACATGATGAGATAGACGTGTTTGTACAGTGCCTAGCACACAAATAACTGCGTTCCTTTTTTCTTTCTCAGCCTCAAAGAGTTAAATATCAGGTATGTAAGTGGCTGACTCAGTCCTGACTCAGACAGGAAGTGACACACTTTGTGACCCTCACTGATAAGAAATTCCCCTTTTTACCTCTTTCTTGCTCTCAGAAGCCATTTTCTGCTAGGAACGTGTTTTATAGTTGGAATTTCTTATCAGTGAGGGTCACACTTTAGTCACTTCCAGGGCCGGCGCTACCATTAAGGCAAAGGAGGCAGCTGCCCCAGGGCCCCAGAGCTTGTAGGGGCCCCCAGTGGCTACAAGAGGAAAAAAAAATTTTCAAATCGGCTTTATAGTTTTTGAGAAAATCGATTTTAAAGTTTCAAAGGAAAAAAAAATACACATTTAAAAACCTGCCGACTTTAATGGTTAATAGCAAATCCACCTTAAATGCTAGAAACCCTAAATTTGCAGGATATGTTAAGGAGATCATTAGGAATAAGAGGAAACAACAATTTTTCAAAAAGACCTTATAGTTTTTGAGAAAATCGATTTTAAAGTTTCGAAGGAAAAAAGTATATTTTTAAATGCGGTAAATGTCACTTTTAGTAGCAAACCTAACGGTAGTGTAATTTTACATGCATCAAACGAAAGCGCAATAAATTTCCTGACGGGGTTTCCAGGGGGTCCATACACAGCCGCAGCGCTTTGGCCAGGGATCGCTATACAGCCGCAATATGGCTGTATGAAGATCCCTGGCATTTTTTCCTATTTTCCCAATTTTTTTTTTTTATGTTTAGAGTGTGGGAATTTTTTTTTTTTTTAATTATGTGGGGTCCCCCCTCCTGAAACTTTTTAACCCCTTGTCCCCCATGCAGGCTGGGATAGCCAGAATGTGGAGCTCCGACTGATTGGGACTTCACACCCTGTTATACCAGCTGCAAAAAAGGTCCCCTAATGCCGATTTTTGTTCCGGGGTATATGTTGGGGGGGCCCCCCAGGTTTATTTTGCCCTGGGGCCCCATTGTTGCTTAAACCGGCCCTGGTCACTTCCTGTCTGAGTCAGGACTGAGTCAGCCACTTACATACCTGATATTTAGCTCTTTCAGTCAGAGAAAGAAAAAAAGGAACACAGCATAGTTATTTGTGTGCTAGGCACTGTACATCAGGCATGCTCACATGTACCTAAATTCGGATTCTAATTCGATCACGACCTCCAAATTCAATTCGAATTCGGTAGGCCTTTTTTTTTTTAAAGGGAAATCACCTTTAAATAGTTGTAATTTAAAAAAAATAAATACAAATGGACCCTGGCAGTGGGAGGTTAAATACAGCAGCAGCAGGAGGAGCAGGAGGAGGAGGAGTGACGTGTGGCAGCAGGCAATGTAGTAGGTTGTGGCACTTAGTGTTGGTACCACGGCTGTAATAATAAACACCAACAGCAGTCGTGAAGCCCACATTGTGTCCAATGCACAACTGGGACTGCACAGTTTTCCACCCAGACACCTCAGAATTTATTTTTTTTTACAACAGTATAGCTATTGTAGTGGTGTAATAGCTAGTGGCGCATGGCAGCAGCGCATAGTTCTGTGGACCCTGGCAATGGGAACACAGACAGCAGGAGGTTAAATACAGCAGCAGCAGGAGGAGCAGGAGGAGGAGCAGTGACGTGTGGCACCAGCAGGCAATATAAAGGGGCCATGGTACCTAGCGTTGGTAGCACGGCTGTAAATAAACACCATGCAGCAGGAGGTTCCGGACAGCTGTCGTGAAGCCCACATTGTGTCCAATGCACAACTGGGACAGCACAGTTTTCAACCCAGACACCTCAGAATTTTTTTTTTATAACAGTGTATAGCTATTGTAGTGGCGTAATAGCTAATGGTGCATGGCAGCACCACATAATTCTGTGGACCCTGGCGGTGGGAACACAGACAGCAGGAGGATAAATACAGCAGGAGGAGGAGGAGGAGGAGTTTATCTTCAAAAATGTGAGTCTGTCCACGCCCTCTGTGGACAGAGGAGAGCGCTTCTCGGTGACCACGCCACCGGCCGCACTGAAGCACATCTTGGACAGCACGCTGGAAGGGGGGCAAGATAAAACTTCCAGGGCATACTGCGCCAGCTCACTCCAGATGTGCAAGCGCTCCACCCAGTACTCCATGGGGTCCACAGGCTCCTCTCTGTCGGTGTCAAGCCCACTGAAGGACCCCATGTAGTGGCCACCATCCGGGTCATGCGCTGGCTGTGACTTTGAGAGGAGGTGGCTGCTGCACGCACCTCTTCTCTCGGCTGCTCAACCGTCAGGTAGAGCACCTTCGTCAATGACAGCAGGTCTCCTGGGCGCCTGACGCTGCTGCTGGCCGCAGGCACCAGCTGCTGTGCTGGCTGGACAGGGACAGAGGGGAAGGAAGGCTGGGTGAAGGCTTCCTCCAGTCGCCGAACAAGGATCTCCTGCATCTCCCTTGTTCGCTGCTCACGGTCTCCAGCAGGCAGAAACTCTCCCCCTCAGCCTTGGGTCCAGGATCATGCTGATGCAGGCGTCCTCCCTCACTTGCATCTGCTTAACCCTGGGGTCTGTGTGCAGGCACCGCAGCATGTGCCTTGCCATGTTGAACAGGGCAGAGACATCAGGGTCAGTGGTCTCAAGGTCGCTGTCCTCCTCCTCTGGCCCCTGAGCCTCTTCCTCCTCTCTCCACCCTCTCACCACTGCTGCTGTGCTCCGCTGTTCCCCCTCAACAGCAACGTCCAGCACCTCCAACTCCTCCTCCTCCAACAACTCAAATTCCTGTGCAGAAGTGGACTGCACAGGCGGCTGCTGTTACAGCTCCTTCAGGGCCTCCTCTCCCAAATCCACCAAATTGCCAAGTGCCCTGTCCAGCAGACAAACAAAGGGCACCCACTGGCAGAGGGATGCCCGTTGTTCACTCACCAGGTTGGTTCCCTGCAGGAAGGGAGCCAACACCAAGCAGACCTGCTGCATCTGCCCCCACTGCGCGTTGGAGATGAGCTGGAGTTTGGTGTTGCCGGCGACAGTGGCATCATAGATGTAGCGGTGGACAGCCCTCTTCTGCTCAACCAGATGCTCCAACATCGCCATGGTGGAGTTCCAGCGAGTTGGCACATCAATGACAAGGCAGTGTCGTGGCAGGCCCTCGCTCTGCTGGATGGCTGCTAGGTTTGCTGCGGCAGCAGCTGAGCAGCGGAAAGTGTTCACAATTTTCCGAGCCGCTTCCAACAGCTCCTCCATCCCCTGGTAGGTGCGCATCAACCTCTGTACCACCAGGTTGAGGACGTGGGCCAAGCAGGGGACATGGGCCAACTGTCCCCTGCTGATGGCAGCCAGAAGGTTTGCCGCACTGTTGGACACCACCAATCCCTCTGGGGGTCAGCCACATCTTCTCCTGCTCCCTCAGGTAGCGGAGCACGTTGGCTGCTGTCAAGCTGTTCTTCCCCAGGCTTCTCATCTCCAGCAGCGCTTGGCAGTGGCGGGCCTTAACGCTGCTTTGGATGCGTGGTCGCTTGGAGCTGCTGCTTCTCCCCTGACCCCGCGTGGTGGCACCAAATAGTGGGTGACTGGTGCCACTGCTGCCGCTGATGTGCCCGAGAATGGACCTGCTGCTTCCTCGCTCGGGCTTTCCACCAGGCTGACCCAGAGAGCCATGAAGGACAGGTAGCGGTCTGTCCCAAAGCGGCTGCTCCATGAATCCATAGTTATGTGGATCCGCTCACTCACAGCGTAATCAAGCGAGCAGCCCACATTCGCCATAGCAAATCGATGGAGTGCTGGGATCACCCTATGGGAGAAGTAGTGGCGGCTGGGGACTTGCCACTCTGGGATCCCAAACTGCAGCAGCGCTCTCATGTCACTCCCCTCCTGCACAAAGGAGTATGGAAGGAGCTGGGAGCACATGGCCCAGGCAAGCAACCCGTTCAGTACCCGGATGTGCCTGTTGGTGGGAGGCAGCACCTTGGTCACACCGGTAAATGACTCACTGAGCAGGGTCTGGCAGTGTTTGCCTGCACGGGAGGAAGAGGAGGCCACTCTGGAGGGAGCTGATGAGGCCACTGAGGACTGGCTGCCCGGGGGGGGGGGGGGGGAACAGTGAGTTGCTGTGCTCCTGCTGCTGATGCTGGATGAGCATTAGGGTGGGATGCTGCTGCTGCTGAAGTCTGTGCAGTGGCTGTCTGGCTCTGACCACTGCCTGCGCCACTGTCCTTCACCTTCAGAAACTCACTGTACTCATCAAAATATTTGCTCTCTTAGTGGGTCTGCAGTGCAGGCACGAGGTACTCAACTTGTTGAGATTGCGACCTCTGCTCAGACTGACACCGCAACTGTGGCAAATTGCACGGGTCTTGTCCACTTTGAACTTAGTGAAGAACCGCCAGATGGTGGATTTCAACTTGCCCTTGGAGCTTGAGGGCTGGGGATTTTGTTTTCCTTTGAAGGGTTTGCTGTGGGTGGTGGTAGCGGCTGAAGCAGCAGGCAGTGGCTCCTGCCTTCCACGCCCTGTGCTGCCCCGCTTGCTGCTGCTGCACCTCTGCGCCAGAGACTCCTCCTCCTCCTCTGATGACGAGCTGCCTTCAATCAAGTGTGCTGGTGGTACTGGTGGAACATAGGAAGGATCCAGCTGCACATCATCATCCCCAAACATCTCCTGTGAGCACGCCTCAACCAACTCCTCTACCCCAACATCCCCTGCATCACGCCCCTCCTCCTCAGCACCAACAACAAACTGCTCCACCTCTAACTCCTCCTCTTCCTCCTTGCATGTCCCCGTCATGCCCGCCTCTAACTGCTCAAAAACATCCCTGTAAACGCTCGCAGTCCCTGGGGTTGTCATGACCTCAAACGGTGGTGGAGGCCTGCTGCGGATCCGAGTGCTGGTGGCACTGGTCTCGCTGGTGCTGGAGGTCTGGCTGAAACTGGTGGCTTGCTGCCCCGCCATCATTTCCACCACAGCGGCACCTGACTGTCCGAAATGGGCCGGGGGCAAAGATGGGCGCAACACACTGCTGTTGCGCCTCTGCTCCCTCCTCCACAACTCTGCGGTCAGTCACAAACCTGCTCGTGCTGGCAGTGGCTGCTGCAATGGAGCTGCCTCTCCTGCTGGTGCCTCGCCCTCTACCTCTGCCAGTCATTGTACAATTATACAAATACTACTATAATTAAAAAAATATGTGTAGAAAAGGACGGGCAAGGGTGTAAACTTTAATAAAGAAGAGTCTGGGTTGGTGGTGATTAGTAGTGACAACAAAAAATGATTTTTTTAAAAAATTTAAATAGTAGTTAGTAGTACTACTAACAGTAGTGTAGTCTCTACAGTAGTCGCTAACTAACTCGTGTGAAAGACAGTGACAATTAAAGTTGGTCACACACAGACGTAATGAAGAGGGTCAGGCAGATGATAGTCACAGATCACAACAGATGCTTGCTGGCCTGTGAACTAACTATTACACAGTACAGAAGAGCTAATAAACTAACAGTAGAAATTAAGTAAACTAGTAGTAGTAGAAGTGGTAGTATAACAATAGTAGTAACTATAATCCCTAGTGTAGTACACAATAACTAAGTCGTGTGGCAGACAGTGAGTGACAATTAAAGTTGGTCGCTCACACACAGACGTAATGAATAGGGTCGGGCAGGTGACAGTCACAGATCACAACAGATGCTTGCTGGCCTGTGAACTAACTATTACACAGTACAGAAGAGCTAATAAACTAACAGTAGAAATTAAGTAAACTAGTAGTAGTAGAAGTGGTAATAGTAGTAGTAGTACGCAACTAACTATAATCCCTAGTGTAGTACACGATAACTAAGTTGTGTGGCAGACAGTGAGTGACAATTACAGTCGGTCACATACAGACGTAGGGTTGCCACCTTTTGCCTGAAAAAATACCGGCTTTAGGGTGTGGCCTGGAGGTGTGGCCTAAAAGTGGGAGGGGTTTGTTACGACCTTTTTTCAAACATAGCACAAGAAAGTTGAATATTTACAGAAATAGAAACAAATGTTAAAGGGATCCTAAAGGCAAGGGTCCCTGGGGCTTCTACCAGCCCCCTGCAGCTGTCCTGTGCCCGCCCAGCCACTCACTGATGCTCCGGTTTCCCACCGTGGGTCAGTTTTGTGTTTGCCAATTCAGAGTCAGTGGGCCACTGCGCCTGCACAGCTCTGTCCAAACATGTCCTTTGCATTCCTGTCTGCTATAGCATCCTGCGCAGGACGCCATTGTGGATGGGAATGTGAAGAAGGATACGCGTGGACAGAGCTGTGCAGGCGCAGTGGCCCGCTGACCCTGAGCAGGCAAAAACGAAACTAACCCCTGGGGGGGAATGGAGGATCGTTGAGGACCGGCAAAGGCACAGGATGGCTGCAGGGGTTAGGTAGAAATCCCAGATAAATGAAACTTAATTTTTTTTTCTTGCCTTTAGGATCCCTTTAAATAGTTTAAGAACACCTGTAAAAAAAAGTGCCCATGGGTGGTACTTGCCTCTGGAAGGGAAGGCCTCTGAATCCTAGGGCTTCCTTCATCCTCCTCGGGCAGCCCGATTCTGCGCTGGGACCCTCGGACAAAAGAAAACAAAAACAATCCACGTTGCCATTGTGCGCAGGAGCAGTAGCAGCTTCCCACTTGGGCTCTGGTGAAAATAGCTAAGCCTGATCGGGTCTGCTCTACTGCGTGAGCCGAGCGGGAAACTGCTAGTGCACACATGCCAACAAGCAGTCAACAAGGAGATCTTGGAGGGTCCTAGCGCTGGATCGCACCTGCTGAGGAGGACAGGGGAAGCCCCATTAGGATCCAGAGGCTTCCCTTTACGAGGTAAATACCCCAAGGGGCACTTTTTTTCCCTACAGGCACACTTTAAAAGTGCCCATTAATTATACAATTCCACAGCTGATCAATTATTTCCAATGATAATCGATCGGTTGTACCCTTTTAACAGCCGAATTACCGGTAGCCAAGTCGATCAGATTAATAGAATCGACCTGTTTTTCGGATTGATCCCAATGTAATTGGCTAGCAGGAATTTGGCCATTAATGGGCATGACCAATTGTTTCTGACTGATTACTGTGGAAATGATCGATCAGCCACAGAATTGTATTATTAATTGGTACATTAAAGTGTACCTGAGAACTCGGAATAAAAAGATTTTATACTCACCCGGGGCTTCCTTCAGCCCCATGAGCACCGAATCGTCCCTCAACATCCTCCCGAGTGCCTCCGTTTGGCCGCAATCAGCCCTGGTAATCTGGCTCAGTCGCATCAGTCGGCTCTTCTGCGCACACAAGGAGGGGCTGCACATGCGCAGAAGACCCCGACTGACGTGACTGAGCCAGTTACCTGGGCTGATTGCAGCTGAACGGAGGCACCCAGAAGGACAGAGAGGGACGCATCAGTGCTTATGGGGCTGGAGGAAGCCCCGGGTAAATATAAAATCTTCCTATTCTGAGATCTCAGGTACACTTTAAAAAGTACCTAAACCGTTTGAACTAAAATGAGACTCTCTCACCTCCCACCAGCCCCCTGCAGACGGTCCTCAATGCTCCTCTATTACCCCGTTGCGGGTTAGTTTAGTTTTTACCGACTTGGAGTCAGTGGGCCACTACGCCTGCGCAGCCCTGGCCTGCGTATCCTTCGCGTTCTCCTCCGCAATTTAAGGGGAACGCGAAGAAGGATAAGCGTGGCCAGGGCTGCGCAGGTGCAGTGGCCTGCTGACTCTCAGTCAGGAAAAATGAAAATAACCCGCGGTGGGGAACAGAGGATCGTTGAGGACCGGTGTGGGACAGGACGGCTGCAGGGGGCTGGGAGAAGCACCGGGTAAGTAAATATATATATATATAATTCAAATGGATTAGTTTCCCTTTAAAAGTCTGAAAGGGAGGATAGGGGCTGATGGAGGTTTGGGGGGAGAGAGAAAGTGACTGTGTGTGTCCACTCTACCTGCTGGACAGGGTCAGGTCATCTGGATGATCCTCTCTCCCTGCTGTCACACAGCATAAGCTGTGACAAGTCGTCTGGACCCCTCTCCTCCCCACACTTCTGACTGCTGCCTGGGGGGCTGGGACAGTGTCTCTTGCAGTTTGGCTGGCTGTGTCTCTTCTCTCTCTCTTCTCCTGGAGTCCTGGCTCTCCACGAGTTGTCTGGGGGTTGGGCTCTGCAGAAATTTCCAGCCTCTCTCTGTCGTCCTCTGCTGCTCTGACTGTTGCTCTGTCTCTCTCTCTCTCTTCTAAGTCCGTGGCTCAGCTGGCAAGTGACTCCTCCATATACACTCCCCAGTGACTGTGACTCAGCTGAACAATCTACCGTAGCTGCTTGTGTGAGGCAAGGAAAGCTGAGACCATTGGCAATTCAGGCCATGTGCTGCACTGCTGGCTGCTGCTCCTCCGAGGCAGCTCTCTCTCACTCACACCCAATCCTGGCTCCTCCTCCCCCTCCCACAGTCCTCAGCAGCGTGGGGAAAATACAGCCACTCCTGTGATTGGCTGGCAGTACGTGACCAGCCAATCCGAGAGAAGAAAGGAGGGAAATGTGTGAGGGTGATCAGCCAGGGGCTATTTTTTCCGGCAAATGACGTGCCGGAAATAATTAAATTCCGGTCCCGGCTTTTTAGCTGTTTTTACGGCCGGGCCGGCCAGATTCCGGCCGGGTGGCAACCCTATACAGACGCAATGAGTAGGGTCGGAAAGATGACAGTCACAGATCACAACAGATGCTTGCTGGCCTGCCTGTACACAGTCAGTAACTAACACAGTACTGAAGCTAATAAACTCAGACTACAGAACAAATTAACTAAACTAGTACTAGTACAAAGCTACCTATAAATTGCCCTAACCTACCTAAGCTAGTAGTAGGCTAAGGCTACCTAGGCTAGCAGGCCTAGCCTGCACACAGACTAACACTAGCCTAGCACAGTATACAGTATATACAGTGGTGTGAAAAACTATTTGCCCCCTTCCTGATTTCTTATTCTTTTGCATGTTTGTCACACTTAAAGGGATACTGTAGGGGGGTCAGGGGAAAATGAGTTGAACTTACCCGAGGCTTCTAATGGTCCCCCACAGACATCCTGTGCCCGCGCAGCCACTCACCGATGCTCCGGCCCCGCCTCCGGTTCACTTCTGGAATTTCTGACTTTAAAGTCAGAAAACCACTGCGCCTGCATTGCCGTGTCCTCGCTCCCGCTGATGTCACCAGGAGTGTATTGCACAAGTCCAGTATGGTCGTTGGTCTGCGCAGTATGCTCCTGGTGCCATCAGCGGGAGCGAGGACACGGCAATGCAGGCGCAGTGGTTTTCTGACTTTAAAGTCAGAAATTCCAGAAGTGAACTGGAGGCGGGGCCGGAGCATCGGTGAGTGGCTGCGCGGGCACAGGATGTCTGCGGGGGACCATTAGAAGCCCCGGGTAACTTCAACTCATTTTCCCTCGACCCCCCTACAGTATCCCTTTAAATGTTTCTGCTCATCAAAAACCGTTAACTATTAGTCAAAGATAACATAATTGAACACAAAATGCAGTTTTAAATGATGGTTTGTATTATTTAGTGAGAAAAAAAACTCCAAATCTACATGGCCCTGTGTGAAAAAGTGATTGCCCCCCCCCCCTTGTTTAAAAATAACTTAACTGTGGTTTATCACACCTGAGTTCAATTTCTGTAGTCACCCCGAAGCCTGATTACTGCCACACCTGTTTCAATCAAGAAATCACTTAAATGGGAGCTATCTGACACAGAGAAGTAGACCAAAAGCACCTCAAAAGCTAGACATCATGCCAAGATCCAAAGAAATTCAGGAACAAATGAGAACAAAAGTACTATAATTGAGATCTATCAGTCTGGTAAAGGTTATAAAGCCATTTCTAAAGCTTTGGGACTCCAGCGAACCACAGTGAGAGCCATTATCCACAAATGGCAAAAACATGGAACAGTGATGAACCTTCCCAGGAGTGGCCGGCCGACCAAAATTACCCCAAGAGTGCAGAGAAAACTCATCCGAGAGGCCACAAAAGACCCCAGGACAACATCTAAAGAACTGCAGGCCTCACTTGCCTCAATTAAGGTCAGTGTTCACCACTCCACCATAAGAAAGAGACTGGGCAAAAACTGTCTGCATGGCAGATATCCAAGGCGCAAACCACTTTTAAGCAAAAAGAACAAAAGCTCGTCTCAATTTTGCTAAAAAACATTTCAATGATTGCCAAGTCTTTTGGGAAAATACCTTGTGGACCGACGAGACAAAAGTTGAACTTTTTGGAAGGTGCCTGTCCCGTTACATCTGGCATAGAAGACACACAGCATTTTAGCAAAAGAACATTATACCAACAGTAAAATATGGTGGTGGTAGTGTGATGGTCTGGGGTTGTTTTGCTGCTTCAGGACCTGGAAGGCTTGCTGTGATAGCTGGAACCATGAATTCTACTGTCTACCAAAAAAATCCTGAAGGAGAATATCCGGCCATCTGTTTGTCAACTCAAGCTGAAGCGATCTTGGGTGCTGCAGCAGGACAATGACCCAAAACACACCAGCAAATCCACCTCTGAATGGCTGAAGAAAAACAAAATGAAGACTTTGGAGTGGCCTACTCAAAGTCCTGACCTGAATCCTATTGAGATGTTGTGGCATGACCTTAAAAAGGCGGTTCATGCTAGAAAACCCTCAAATAAAGCTGAATTACAACAATTCTGCAAAGATGAGTGGGCCAAAAGTCCTCCAGAGCGCTGTAAAAGACTCGTTGCAAGTTATCGCAAACGCTTGATTGCAGTTATTGCTGCTAAGGGTGGCCCAACCAGTTATTAGGTTCAGGGGGCAATTTCTTTTTCACACAGGGCCATGTAGGTTTTGAGGTTTTTTTTCTCACTAAATAATAAAAACCATCATTTAAAACTGCATTTTGTGTTCACTTATGTTATCTTTGACTAATAGTTAACGGTTTTTGATGAGCAGAAACATTTAAGTGTGACAAACATGCAAAAGAATAAGAAATCAGGAAGGGGGCAAATAGTTTTTCACACCACTGTACACTAGCTGACTAAAAACAATCAAATTACTAGCATCTATTAATGAGTATAATATAAGTGTTCAGGAGGTGTGTAGGATGTAAAACGCTAGGTTTAGCACAAGAAGCACTTGCTGAGACATGCAGCACTGGAGATACTCTCAGTACCGTTCAGTCACAGGCAAGGATGGGCTCCGCAACATGGCCACCGCCTTATATAGAGGAGGGGAGGGCAAGGCTCCCCTCCTCTGATTGGTTGCTAGGGTTGCTAGGGCCTCAGCTGGAGGAGTTCTGATTGGCCCAATGACATCATCCCCTAACCGAAGTCGAACCCGGGATCACCCCGTCATCCGGCCGAATTCAAATGCGCCAATTCGGGAACCATGCAAATGTAAATTCGGTATTAGCATCGGGCTTCGGCTTCGACAAACATGAAAAATACCCGAAAAATCTGGGTACATTCAAATTCGAGAGTCCTGCTGGGCACCCCTGCTGTACATACCCATGTCTATCTCATCATGTCACTTCAGGTATCCTTTAATCCCTCCCTAGAGTACCCTGCTAAGCTGATACAGCCCCTGCTTGCCTATGGTCCTGTTATATAGAGATAATATCCCTGTCAAGTCCGTTTCAAGTCAAGAGTTAAACTTCATATGTTGATGTGTTCTGCATGATTACAAAGAGTCTGATATCTAAAGAGAACCTGTCAGTATTACAAAGCTAAGTGGAAGAGGAGGAGTTTCATTACATCTTGTAACATTAAAGTACACTGCAGGAGATACCAGGCGATACCTGATCAAAATACAGAGTCTACTAAGTTGGAATACAATTGCAGCAATGTTACAAAGTTCAGAGCTTATTTAGCCTTAAAGTCAAAATGCACTTAAAGAAAGTTCTATTGTGGGAGGGTGGTGTTTATGGTATAGAGGGGTGCATCGGTCACTTTATATTTTATTTTTACATAGTTACATAGTTATTTGGGTTGAAAAAAGACATACGTCCATCGAGTTCAATCAGAGAACAAAGTACAATACCAGCCTGCTCCCTCACATATCCCTGTTGATCCAGATATGTATCTTTATTTTGCTTTAACCCTTTTTGATAATTTGATTTATATTTTATTTTGTGTGTTTTTTTGTGGAGGCCAATCCTAAGTTGAGGTATTAAGAGTAAAGTGTTTCGAGTGCTACCACTACAACCTAAAGAGTCTAAAAGATCTTGGAGCAAGGTGAAGGTCCTGATTGGACCAACCAATGAACTGTCACCTATTCAGTATCATATTGCGAACTGTCACGAGTTTACCCCAAGGTTTTGCTGAGCAATATAGCTTGGACTTGGTTGCAAGGGACTGAGAACTGATTAGGTACTGGACTGAATTTCTCAGTAGACCAACCCTTTCCCCAGCCCACGCCCAACATTGGTAATGTGATCTGTATATGCTGTAAAGTGGTTGATTGTTGTACAAGAAGACCTATTGTAGCTCACTATAATTTCTGTGTAACTAACCATTTCCTTCTACAGGTTGTACCGGTGCACCGGCTGGGAAGACTAGATATTGTGTATTATTGACCTTTGATGTGCAAGGGAGGAATGTTTTGACATTAAAGTGTTTTGGCTGATAACAACTGCCGTGACCACTGTTTGGTTGCAAATAAATCTTTGATAATTTCATCCGATCGGGATTTGATTCAATTCGATTTGCCATTGCAAAACAATGGCAAATCGAATCGAATACAATCGAATCCCGATCAGACATGTCAGATTTAATCGAATCGTAAATAGAATCATAATCAAATTGCATAAAGAATCGTACTGTGTAGATGGGGCTTAAGAATGGCTGCAGTTTACATTTTCCCAGTGAAATTTGCATTTGTCTCCACCCACTTTTTGGTTATGGGAATAAAAACTATCCTATATGTTATTCCAAGTAATGTAATTTGTGTGTGCCAAATTTCATTCAAATTCGTTCAGCCATTGTTGTGTGATCGAGTAACAAATATCCAAACTTTCTCATTCATAACATTAGTGAGATTTAAACGTTTACAAAGTTGATGTAATATTTTAATGTCTCTGCTCAATTGCAGCCTATTAAGTATCCCACAGCTAAAATACATGAACTGTTGACCTTTTTTATCTATCCCCTGCTCTTAGAAGTTGTTGTCTGTAGGAAAAAAGTTTTATGGCTGGAATTACTTATCAGTGAGGGATGCCATAGTCCAAGAAGGGTCCAACAATAGAGCAGCTGTCACTTACATGCCTGAAGTTTAACTCTTTCAGGCACTAAAGGAAAAGAAAAGAAACACAGCCTAGTTATTTGTATGCTTGGCACTGTACAGTACATACACATGTTTATCTCATCATGTCATGTTCGGTACACTTTAAATCAATAATCACAATCGCTACAGCTGTCTCTATCACTAATGACAGTCTCTGTTATTCCATATTACAGGGCAGTCGCTCCTGTGTCTAACTGTCTGTATTATTACTGACAGTCTCTGTTATTCCATATTACAGGGCAGTCTCTCCTGTATCCAGCTGTCTGTATGATTACTGAGAGTCTCTGTTATTCCATATTACAGGGCAGTCGCTCCTGTGTCCGGCTGTCTGTATCATTACTGACAGTCTCTGTTATTCCATATTACAGGGCAGTCGCTCCTGTGTCCGGCTGTCTGTATCATTACTGACAGTCTCTGTTATTCCATATTACAGGGCAGTCGCTCCTGTGTCTGGCTGTCTGTATCATTACTGACAGTCTCTGTTCTTCCATATTACAGGGCAGTCTCTCCTGTGTCTGGCTGTGCTGTCTGTATCATTACTGACAGTCTCTGTTATTCCATATTACAGGGCAGTCTCTCCTGTGTCCAGCTGTCTGTATCATTACTGACAGTCTCTGTTCTTCCATATTACAGGGCAGTCTCTCCTGTGTCTGGCTGTGCTGTCTGTATCATTACTGACAGTCTCTGTTATTCCATATTACAGGGCAGTCTCTCCTGTGTCCAGCTGTCTGTATCATTACTGACAGTCTCTGTTCTTCCATATTACAGGGCAGTCGCTCCTGTGTCTGGCTGTGCTGTCTGTATCATTACTGACAGTCTCTGTTATTCCATATTACAGGGCAGTCTCTCCTGTGTCCAGCTGTCTGTATCATTACTGACAGTCTCTGTTCTTCCATATTACAGGGCAGTCTCTCCTGTGTCTGGCTGTGCTGTCTGTATCATTACTGACAGTCTCTGTTATCCCATATTACAGGGCAGTCTCTCCTGTGTGCAGCTGTCTGTATCATTACTGACAGTCTCTGTTATTCCATATTACAGGGCAGTCGCTCCTCTGTCCAGCTGTCTGTATCATTACTGACAGTCTCTGTTATCCCATATTACAGGGCAGTCTCTCCTGTGCACAGCTGTCTGTATCATTACTGACAGTCTCTGTTATCCCATATTACAGGGCAGTCTCTCCTGTGTCCAGCTGTCTGTATCATTACTGGCAGTCTCTGTTATTCCATATTACAGGGCAGTCTCTCCTGTGTGCAGCTGTCTGTATCATTACTGACAGTCTCTGTTATTCCATATTACAGAGCAGTCTCTCCTGTGTCCAGCTGTCTGTATAATTACTGACAGTGTCTGTTATTCCATATTACAGGGCAGTCTCTCCTGTGTCCAGCTGTCTGTATCACTAATGACAGTCTCTGTTATCCCATATTACACTGCAGTCTCTCCTGTGCCCAGCTGTCTGTATTATCACTGACAGTCTCTGTTATTCCATATTACAGGGCAGTCTCTCCTGTGCCCAGCTGTCTGTATCATTACTGACAGTCTCTGTTATCCCATATTACAGGGAAGTCTCTCCTGTGTCCAGCTGTCTGTATCATTACTGACAGTCTCTGTTATCCCATATTACAGGACAGTCCCTCCTTTGCCCAGCTGTCTCCTCACCCTTACCAGCATCCTCTGTTATCCCATATTACAGGGCAGTCTCTCCTGTGCCCAGCTGTCTCCTAACCCTTACCAGCATCCTCTGTTATTCCATATTACAGGGCAGTCTCTCCTGTGCCCAGCTGTCTCCTCACCCTTACCAGCATCCTCTGTTATTCCACATTACAGGGCAGTCTCTCCTGTGCCCAGCTGTCTCCTCACCCTTACCAGCATCCTCTGTTATTCCATATTACAGGGCAGTCTCTCCTGTGCCCAGCTGTCTCCTCGCCCTTACCAGCATCCTCTGTTATCCCATATTACAGGGCAGTCTCTCCTGTGCCCAGCTGTCTCCTCACCCTTACCAGCATCCTCTGTTATCCCATATTACAGGGCAGTCTCCCCTGTGCCCAGCTGTCTCCTCACCCTTACCAGCATCCTCTGTTATTCCATATTACAGGGCGGTCTCTCCTGTACCCAGCTGTCTCCTCACCCTTACCAGCATCCTCTGTTATCCCATATTACAGGGCAGTCTCTCCTGTGCCCAGCTGTCTCCTAACCCTTACCAGCATCCTCTGTTATCCCATATTACAGGGCAGTCTCTCCTGTGCCCAGCTGTCTCCTCACCCTTACCAGCATCCTCTGTTATCCCATATTACAGGGCAGTCTCTCCTGTGTCCAGCTGTCTGTATCATCACTGACAGTCTCTGTTATTCCATATTACAGGGCAGTCTCTCCTGTGCCCAGCTGTCTCCTCACCCTTACCAGCATCCTCTGTTATCCCATATTACAGGGCGGTCTCTCCTGTGCCCAGCTGTCTCCTCACCCTTACCAGCATCCTCTGTTATCCCATATTACAGGGCAGTCTCTCCTGTGCACAGCTGTCTGTATAATTACTGACAGTTTCTGTTATCCCATATTACAGGGCAGTCTCTCCTGTGTGCAGCTGCCTGTATCATTACTGACAGTCTCTGTTATCCCATATTACAGGGCAGTCTCTCCTGTGTCCAGCTGTCTCTATCATTACTGACAGTCTCTATTATCCCATATTACAGGGCAGTCTCTCCTGTGTCCAGCTTTCTGTATCATTGCTGACAGTCTCTGTTATTCCATATTACAGGGCAGTCTCTCCTGTGTCCAGCTGTCTGTATCATTGCTGACAGTCTCTGTTATTCCATATTACAGGGCAGTCTCTCCTGTGTCCAGCTGTCTGTAACACTACTGACAGTCTTTGTTATTCCATATTTCCACAGGGTCTCTCAGATGTCCCCATCTCTGGATCAGCATTGGCAATAAATGTTATTTCTTCTCTGAGGACAAGAAGGACTTTCACAGAAGTGATAAGGACTGTGTAGGCCGCGGCTCCAAGCTGGCCATGGTGAAGAATGGAATCATACGGGTTAGTGTGGACCATGGACGTTGGGTCTTCAGATAGAACACATAATGGTTACTAGCAAATATGTGCCCATTGGGCAAAGTAAGATTTTATATAGGCAATGGAAGGGGAGGTGTCTGTAAGGATCTGACTCATGATTATGTTTGTGTAGGTCAGGGGTAGGGTGGAGGGGTTGCAGTAAACAAATAGTAGAATACAACATTTATTTTGGGAGAGACTAAGATGGTAGCAACTGGTTACGCAAAGTGCATAATAGTGGTGTCTAGAGGGCAGATTGTAGGTAGACACATAATGGTGGTGTCCAGAGGGCAAGTGGTAGGTAGTACAGATGCAGTGTTTATCTGTGCCCCTGTGGACTTCAATTCAGCACCAGGGTTGTAGATAAATGTAACTGCCCCCCGCAGCAGAGTACTGATCACTGAATGGGAACATGTGTTCCCAAAGCCGATCAAAGTGCCCGTAGTGTGTGTTCACTGACATCAATGAGATGCCTGTAGTCAGTCACAAAATGAAAGTAAAAACACACAGTGTTTCACTGCTTCTTGTGTACTGTTCAGTACAAAGGACAGTGTGGGGACACCTAGAGGCCAAAAAGTAAAAATATACCTACATATAACAACATAAAGAAAGAAAAAAAAAGGCCCCTATTAATTTTAAAACCCCACCCCCACACCACCCCTACAGTTACCAGAATAAAATACTTTGTAAAAAACAAAGTGACATCATTAAAAACAATATATATATATATATAGTTACCTTAGGGAATCAGACTTTTTAATATGTATTCCATAAGGGTATATCACTATTATTTTTGCAAATTAGGGCTTGTAAATATTCATTAACTACAAAGAAACACAAACCAGAAAAAACACTCCTTTATTTACAAATAAATATTTGTCACCATACATTGAACTAGGAGCATAATTTAAATGTTGTTATAAACGGGACAAATAGGCAAATACAATGTGTGGGTTTCATCTACCATAGCACATTTTTAAACTATAATGCCTCAAAACTGAGAAATAATTATTGTATTAATTTTTTTTCTTCTTATTCCCTTTACAATGCATTTAAAATAATTTTAGCAAAAAGTACCACCCAAAGAAAGCCTGATTTGTGGGGAAAAAAACAATATGTAGATCATTTAGTGTGATAAGTAGTGAGCAAGTTATTGGCGAATGAATGGAAGAAGGGTGATATGGGAAATTTGCTTTAGTTTTTAAGGGAAAATAACCTGCGGTAGGGAAGTGGTTAAATATTTAAATTGTAAGTTACAGCTACACAGAACTGAAGTCCTTTACTCTGGAACAAATGTGCATATTCTATGAATGCGTACATATAGTGTGTATGTGAAGTTTCAGTTTTGTCATAGTGCCCTTTACATGTAAAATTAGGTTGCAGAGTTGGTATTCAGGTTATGTCCCCCATGAGACACGAGTCTGGCAGATATCTAGTTGTGTGAGGACAACACTTCATGTAGTAGAGCTTTTTTTCCATGACCCTCCTCAGCTTGCTGGTGCACAGATTGTGGTCCTGAATGCTGGAAAATCTCGGGTGTCCTGCGTGGGGCTGAGAAGGCTAGTTGTCACATTTTGCACTTTTTTTTATCTACTTAAACTTTTTAATCATTTACTTAAAGCAAATGTGAAGTGACCGTAAAAAAAAGTTAGATAGTCACTCGGGAAGGATTTGGAAACCCTTATGCCTGCCCGGTCCTTTCTCCATGCCCTCAGTCCTCCACTGCCCCCTTTCATACTCTATGCCTTCAGGAGTATTTGGAAAGCTGCAGAAGCCCATGTGGCCCAGAGTGCTTCTGAAGATGGGCAGCTCTGTATTGCACATATGTGAGCGCTCACTTACTCACACTCGCACGTGCGCTGTACACATCATCTCATCTTCAGAAGCACATGTGACCCAGAGAGCTTCTGAGGATGGGCAGCTGTGTATTGCACATGCGTGATCGCACATTCACTCACACTCGCACGTGCGCAGTACACATCAGCTCATCTTCAGAAGCACATGTGGCCCAGAGAGCTTCTGAAGACGGCAGCCCCATATTGCACATGCGTGAGCGCACACTCGCTCATACTCACACATCAGTACACATCAGCTCATCTTCAGAAGCCCTTGTGACCCAGAATGCTTCTGAAGACAGGCAGCTCCGTATTGCACATGCGTGAGCGCACACTCACTCACACTCGCACGTGCGCAGTACACATCAGCTCATCTTCAGAAGCACATGTGGCCCAGAGAGCTTCTGAAGATGGGCAGTAGAGATGGCCCAGCCTTAGAGAACTCATGGAGAAGCACATGATCCGTTTAATCAGCTGATAGATTTGTAAGGCTCTGATTTGCTGGTCATGATCATGTGTTAAACCAGGAAGTCATCACAGCAAATCAGAGGCTTACAAATATATCATCTGATCAAACTGATCATGTGCTTCTCCACGAGTTCTCCAAGGCTGGGCCATCTCTAATGGGCAGCTCCATATTGCACATGTGTGAGCGCACACTCACTCACACTCGCACGTGCGCAGTACACATCAGCTTGTCTTCGGTAGCACATGTGTGCACAAGAACCTCTGGAACCTTCGCAAGGACGCCTGAGGACATATTCGGCCAGTTGGTTGGATAATTTGCATGGGGGTTGTCAACAGTGGACCAAGGGCAAGGAGAAAGGACCGGGAAAGGCTCTTTGGGACGCAGAGTCTTCCCTCCCCATCGGTGAGCATCTGACATTTTTTTCTGTTTTTCTTTTGTTTGTTGTTTTTTGTTATTTTATAAGAATGTGTGTAGAGTTATTTCCTGATTCTTATTGCTGTTTTGGATCTTGTGTTTCCAGAGGCTGGTGACTTTGGTTGCAGCGGACTTCTGGGTTGGCCTAACTCATTACAATACACATGGCGGAGTGTGGATAGGGGGATGGGCTGATGGCTCTACAGAGTAAGTATCATCATCCCTGGTGCAACAGCTGCTCTTTCTTTATTAAGGAATTGCCCTTGAAATAAGTCATACAGGCCAACCTATACCGAGGTCTTCTTGCTACCTACAGTGGCTTGCAAAAGTATTCGGCCCCCTTGAAGTTTTCCACATTTTGTCACATTACTGCCACAAGCATGAATCAATTGTATTGGAATTCCACGTGAAAGACCAACACAAAGTGGTGTACACGTGATAAGTGGAACGAAAATCATACATGATTCCAAACATTTTTTACAAATAAATAACTGCAAAGTGGGGTGTGCGTAATTATTCAGCCCCCTGAGTCAATACTTTGTAGAACCATCTTTTGCTGCAATTACAGCTGCCAGTCTTTTAGGGTATGTCTCTACCAGCTTTGCACATCTAGAGACTGAAATCCTTGCCCATTCTTCTTTGCAAAACAGCTCCAGCTCAGTCAGATTAGATGGACAGCGTTTGTAAACAGCAGTTTTAGATCTTGCCACAGATTCTCGATTGGATTTAGATCTGGACTTTGACTGGGCCATTCTAACACATAGATATGTTTTGTTTTAAACCATTCCATTGTTGCCCTGGCTTTATGTTTAGGGTCGTTGTCCTGTTGGAAGGTGAACCTCTGCCCCAGTCTCAAGTCTTTTGCAGTCTCCAAGAGGTTTTCTTCCAAGATTGCCCTGTATTTGGCTCCATCCATCTTCCCATTAACTCTGACCAGCTTCCCTGTCCCTGCTGAAGAGAAGCACCCCCAGAGCATGATGCTGCCACCACTATATTTGACAGTGGGGATTGTGTGTTCAGAGTGATGTGCAGTGTTAGTTTTCCGCCACACATAGCGTTGTGCATTTTGGCCAAAAAGTTCCACTTTGGTCTCATCTGACCAGAGCACCTTCTTCCACATGTTTGCTGTGTCCCCCACATGGCTTGTGGCAAACTGCAAACAGGACTTCTTATGCTTTTCTGTTAACAATGGCTTTCTTCGTGCCACTCTTCCATGGAGGCCAACTTTGTGCTGTGCACGACTAATAGTTGTCCTATGGACTGATTCCCCCACCTGAGCTGTAGCTCTCTGCAGCTCGACCAGAGTCACCATGGGCCCCTTGGCTGCATTTCTTATCAGCGCTCTCCTTGTTAGGCCTGTGAGTTTATGTGGATGGCCTTGTCTTGGTAGGTTTACAGTTGTGCCATACTCCTTCCATTTCTGAATGATCGCTTGAACAGTGCTCCGTGGGATGTTCAAGGCTTTGAAAATGTTTTTGTAGCCTAAGCCTGCCTTAAATGTCTCAATAACTTGATCCCTGACCTGTCTTGTGTGTTCTTTGGACTTCACGGTGTTGTTACTCCCAATATTCTCTTAGACAACCTCTGAGGCCGTCACAGAGCAGCTGTATTTGTACTGACATTAGATTACACACAGGTGCACTCTGTTTAGTCATTAGCACTCATCAGGCAATGTCTATGGGCAAACAACTGCACTCAGACCAAAGGGGGCTGAATAATTACGCACACCCCACTTTGCAGTTATTTATTTGTAAAAAATGTTTGGAATGATGTATGATTTTCGTTCCACTTCTCCGTGTACACCGCTTTGTACTGGTCTTTCATGTGGAATTCCAATAAAATTGATGCATGTTTGTGGCAGTAATGTGACAAAATGTGGAAAACTTCAAGGGGGCCGAATACTTTTGCAAGCCACTGTATGCTGGGGCCATTGCCGGATTTACTATGAGGAACTGTGCCTACAGGCACATAATAATGCAAAAGTGGCTCACTCCCCTCCCCGAACACCTCCATCTTTTCTTCTCCATGCAGAGTCCTGATGACAGTGTGAATGAGAGGTTACTCTGCTCTCAGCAGAAGCTACTTCTGGCTACCTATACTGAGTGGGCTATCTCCGACAACCTATATTGGGGCTGTACTTATACTGGGGAGCCTACTTCTGATTACCTATAAGGGGGGGGGGGGTCATCTCTGGCTACCTATACTTATACTGAGGAGGAGCGATATTTCTGGCTACCAATGCTGGGGACTACCGGCAGCTCTCTAATACTGGGGGGGGGGGGAGCTTCATGCAATTGGGGTTTGGGAAAAGGACACAAAGATGATTGTGTTGTGATTGCAGCCATATTGTTTCCACACATGTTGATAGCCCAGGAGACCCTTTTGTCCTCTAGTTTGGTAACCTCTCACTCTCGCATCCAGGATATCTCACAGGCAGCCCCTCTCCTCTGGAACTCTCTCCCACATCCAGTCCATCAAATGAAGTAGGTCATGCAGTGTTGGCTATGTCTCTCAGATGATCATACACAAAAGAAAGGTTCTGGGCATATGTCAAAAAGTGAGACTTAAAAGGGATAGAATAGCCCACAACTCATGAAAGGACAGCCATCTACACTCTCTCAAGGAAAGGGCATTCCCCAGTTTCATGATTCTCATATCTTCCCACTTGGCAAACCTCTCATGTAGCATGCTGGCTGGGGGAGAGCCCAGAGAGGCATATACTAGGGAACTTTCCATGGTAGATGAAAGAGCTTCAGTACTGCCTTCCAGGTATCAATCGTGTCTCTTACTAATGTATTATGTCTTAGCCTCAATGGAAGTGAGGACCAGGGAGCGTGGAATGGACCTAAGAGGGTCCAAGGTTCTGCCACTGATTTTGCAATTTCTCCCAATAACCAGTCTCTGGCATGTCTGAACACACAAGCTATTATATAGTGCCTGATATTAGGAATACCGAGCCCCCCATGGAGCCTGTCAACTTTAACCACTTGAGGACCAGAGGTTTCTACCCCCTAGTGACCAGACAATTTTTTACAATTCAGCACTTCACAACTTTAACGGTTAATTAACTCAGCACCCAAATGCATTTTGACCCATTTTCTTCTCACAAATAGAGCTTTCTTTTGGTGGTCTCTGATTGCTGCTGTGATCTTTGTTTGTTTTTTTGTTTGCTTTTTAAAGAGGAGCAAAATGTTGGCATTTTTTATTAATTAAACATTTTCTATAACTCTGTATTTTAAAGTGACACTGAAGCAAAAAACAAACAAACCTCATGATCTAATGAATTGGTTGTGTAATACGGATAATTACTAGAGCATTAGTAGCAAAGAAAATATTCTCATATTTTTATTTTCAGGTATATAGCTTTTTTTTACAACATTGCATCATTCTCTAATAATTGCAGTTTCCATTTATTTCCGTTTATTTTCACTTCAGATTCCATTTAAGTGATAAAGCAAAGCCTTTGAACTTCCTGGCAGAAAAACCTTAAAGAGACACTGAAGCAAAAAAATATGATATAATGATTTGTATGTGTAGTACAGCTAAGAAATAAAACATTAGCAGCAGAGACATAAGTCTAATATTGTTTCCAGTACAGGAAGAGTTAAGAAACTCCAGTTATCTATGCAAATTGCCATTGAGCTCCACGACTTTTAGAGCTTTCAAAGTCGCAGAGAGCTCTGTCTTCTGAAGCTTATTGTCTCAAGTGTCTGGCACTGTATTGTTTTTTTTTCCCTGCAAAGGACAGTTCAAAAGTTGACTAGGCTGCTCTGTAAAATAATTTAGAATTCTGAGTAGTGTGTAAACTGCAAAGATTAGAGAATGATGCAATGTTATAAAAAAAATACTATATAACTGAAAATAAAAATATGAGAATATTTTCTTTGCTACTAATGTTCTAGTAATTATCCATACTACACAACCAATTCATTATGTCATATATTTTTTTTTTTTGCTTCAGTGTCTCTTTAAACAAACAAGAAACAGTGAGAGTTAGGTTGACATAAGTGCTTCAGAAAATAGCAGCAGCCCAGTTTGATAGAAATAAAAGCTCACTTTTACTGCTATTCATTTTAAAAACCCGACTCCAGGCCCATATTGCTGATCACCGCCAATAACATAGAAACCTGTCTCTGAGGGTCTTCCAAAAACAATAGGCTGTCATTTGTGAAAAGCACCTGGGAAACATAGATACCCCCCACAGGTATGCCCCAGATCTTATCGTAAAATAGCTGCCAAAGGTTCCAGGGCAATGTTGAAGAGCAGCAGTGACAATGGACTGTGTATGAATTTACACACAGGCAAGCTGATAGCATCTCCAGTCCTCAGCCTGTGACAATGTGACAAGCAGAACATCGCTGCCCTCATTGTATCACAGCAATAAATAATCAGAGTTTTGAAGCTGTTTGCGGCTAGATTTGCTGTGTAAACTTTCTAAACTTTAGACAAGTTACTTGTTATAGTTAGTTTTTCATCTCAGATCCGCTTTAAGTAACTTTATATCAGCTAAGCTAATCGTATGTTGCCTGCATCTGGTGGAGTAGGATCTGGCATGTCATAGAGTTGGCTATAGGACTTTGCAAATAGTTTATTGGTAACCTGGGGATTTTAATGCATGAACTTTTAGGGACTGATAGGGACCCATAGACATAAAGGCCAGCAACCTACCCGCCTTGCTCCCATATTTATAGAACTGCAGGTCCCTCTATGGATTAAGGTGCAGCTCACAAAAGTGAAACCACTTGTCAGACTCTTTCATGGCTAATAACCATTGATTTCTGTTATCAGTTGGGGAGTCTGCCTTAAAGGACATCCGAGGTGACATGTGACATGATGAGATAGACATGTGTATGTACAGTGCCTAGCACACTAATAACTAGGCTGTGTTCCTTTTTTTTTTTTTCTGCCTGAAAGAGTTAAACATCAGGTATGTAAGTGGCGGTTCCTGTCTGAGTCAGGACTGGGTCACTCACTGATAAGAAATATTAACTATAAAACACGTCCATAGCAGAAAATGGCTTCTGAGAGCAGGAAACAGATAAAAAGGTTCAATAGAGCATAGATTTTAGCTCTGACATACTTCAATGAATGTGTCATTGAGCAAAAACAATAAAACAGAAAAAAAACCTTAAAAAGTGGATTTAACCACTTAAGCCCAACTGGACGAACATTCTCGTCCAGTTGGGCTGCACGCACTCCCGCGGGCCGCGTGCGCTTCCGCAGGGACTCCAGTGCATGCTCCCGCTGCCGACCATTAGCCCAGCGATCAATGAAAGTGATTATAGATCCCTTTCATTGATCGAAGCCCCCCGCAGAAAAGCCAACAGCATCTCATCAGACACTGCGTTTTTCCTGAGTTCAAAAAGTTTCCCGTCTTCATTCTTCTTCCTGGAAGCGAGATCGATCGCTCCCAGGACTTTTTGACTATGGCCATCTTGTGGCCAAATAGTAAAACTACACCCACATCCACTTTTTATTAAATAAATACATTTTCTAACATTTAAAATGAGCTGTTTACCTCCCACATCAAAAAATACCAAAATAAAATATTTAATAAAAAAGAAACATAAAAAACTACAATAATAATAAAAAAAAAACATAAATAGTTACCTAAGGGTCTGAACTTTTTAACTATGCATGTCAAAGGAGTATATTAATATATTTTTTTCAATTATGGGCTTGTAAATTAAATAGTGATGGACGCAAATTGAAAAAATGCACCTTTATTTCCAAATAAAATATTGGCGCCATACATTGTGATAGGGACATAATTTAAATGGTGTAATAAGCGGGACAAATAGGCAAATAAAATACATGTGTTTTAATTATGGTAGCATGTATTAATTTCAAACTATCATGGCCAAAAGCTTTCTTTCTTAATATTCCTGTTAAAATGGATTTAGAATAAATTCATTCTCAGCAAAATGTATCACCCAAAGAAATCCTAATTAGTGGTGGAAAAAACAAGCTATAGACCAATTCATTATGATGAGTAGTGATAAAGTTATTGGCAAATGAATGGGAGGTGGAAGTTGCTCAGATGCAAAAAATAAACAACCCTTCGGGCTTAAGTGGTTAAATACTGTATAAAATAAAACTGTGGAATATCTTAAAAAGTCATTTTTAGGAGAAGGAGGATAGATACAATTATTTATTTTATTAATTTATTTTCACCTCGGGTGCCCTTTAAGGTGGCCACACACCATACAATGTTTTAAATATCTGTTCAATTGAAGAATAGCAATCAATTTTTTCTGACTGATGGTAACATTTCAAAGATCTGACCAATGTACCACACACATGTTCAATTTTTCCTCACTTGTGATAAAAATGATTGGAAACTCTGAGAAAATTGCTTGTGTGTAAAAATTGACAATGTACCACACACCATTCAATCTTCATAAAAATAGATCAGAAAAAATCCACCCTTCCTGTTCAACTTTTCTTGCTCAAAGAAGAAAAAAACCTTTTGATTCTTAGGGAAATCTGATATTTTTTATCGAATTGCCTTAAAATCGGATAATTTTATTGTATCATGTGTGGCCACCTTAAGATTTGACATATGAAGCAATGTATTCCGGCGCATTTTTTTTTCTTTTGTTCCCCACAACAGGCTATGATTTTTCCTCTTAGTACAGCCTTTGCTGCACCCCATAATAGTGGAGGTTCTGCCATGTATTCTGCATTGTCATGTAAATATTGGGCCACCATATCTCTTAAATATTTTTGAAATTATCATTGTAACTAGAGGATGTCACTGCCTCTAGGGGCCTGCTCTGAGACTTGCAAAAAGACAGGGGAGAGTGATCGGATATGACCATGTCAAGAACATTTGCATCCAAGATTCTATGGGCTTGATTCACAAAAGAGTGCTAAAATTCACGCGAAAACGGCCGTGCTAACAGTTAGCACTCTTTTGTGAATCAAGCCCTATTTCTTATCATCACACTTACGAACATATTGGGCTTGATTCACAAAGCGGTGCTAACTCTTAGCACGGCCGTTTTCGCGCGAATTTTCGCATTGCGCGCGATCGCAAATTTTCGCGCGAAACGATAACGTTTTCGCGTGAAAACGCGAATTTTCGTGCGAAATCGATATCGTTTTCACGCGAAAATTCGCGCGAAAACGGCCGTGCTAAGAGTTAGCACCGCTTTGTGAATCAAGCCCATAGTCTATTCTGGAAGATGATAAAGGCACGTTTGAATAAAAGGAAAACTCATGGTTGTAGGGATGGAAAAATCTCCAGGAGTCAATGAGATGCAGTGTCGATATCACTGATGCTGGGGGGAGGGGGTATCCATTCCTACGAATGGTTGGATTCTAGAGCTTCAGGGATATCTGTCCTCATCAGCATTAACAATCTTGTTCTAATCTCCACCGACAATCACATTGCCAGGGAGATCAGATGCAGTACAGCATTGCATTTTAGATATAAATTGCTTAGTGTCTACATTAGGAAAGTGTACATTGTGTATAACTAAGGATTCCCCGGGAAGATGTAACAGGAGACAGGCGTCCAGTGAAAAATGGCGCCGGCAAAAAAATGGCGCCCCCTTCTGCCCGATATATGTTTAAAACGATATTTATCGTTTTAAAGGTTAAAATAGTGCAGAACGAAATTTATCGTTTTAAAACTGTTTTTTTTTTTTTTTTTGGTCCTGCCTGAACGATATTTATCGTTTTAACCCCTGCTTTGCGGCCGTTTTGAAAATATCTGCCCGCCGGCTTTAATGTTTAATAGCAAAGCCCCCTTAAAAGCTAAAAACACCAAATTTGCAGGGAATGTTAAGAAGAAAATTGTGAACAAGAGGAAAAAAATTTTTTTCAAAAAGACCTTATAGTTTTTGAGAAAATCGATTTTGAATATTCTTCTTCTGACCGTGGGAAAATTAAACGCCCGCCGACTTTAGCGGTTAGTAGCAAAGCCCCTTTAAATGCCAGAAACACCAAATGTGTAGGGAATGTTAAGAAAAATAGTGGGAACACGAAGGAAAAAAAATTGTTCAAAAAGATCTTATAGTTTTTGAGAAAATCGATCTTAAATCTTCAAAGGAAATGTAACTATTTAAATCACGTACTGACATTCCCGTGGAAACTTTTTCCGCCGACTTTAGCAGTTAATAGCAAAGTCCCCTTAAATCCTAGCAAAACCAAATTTGCAGGATATGTTAAAAAGATACTGGGAAACAATATTTAAAAAAAAAATTGAATTTTTTTTTTTTTTTTTTTTTTTTTAAATTAAAATTTTTGGGTTATGTTCAGAGTGTGGGAAAAGTTTTGAAAAAAATGACGTGGGGTCCCCCCTCCCGAGCCTCTGTAACCCCTTGTCTCCCATGCAGGCTGGGATAGCCAGAATGCGGAGCCCCGGCCGACTGGGGCTTCGCACCTTGAGCTATACCAGCCCGCATGGTCCATGGTATGGGGGGGCTTCGGGGGGAGGGGCGGCCAAGCCTTCCCCTCCCCCCGGAGCCCTTGTCCAATCCATGGACAAGGGGCTCTTACCCACCTCCGGTGCCCCAGGAGGAGGTGGGGGCGACGACTCCCTGGGGGGGGGGGTTCATGGTGGCATCTGGGAGTCCCCTTTAAGAAGGGGAACCCAGATGCCTGCCCCCCTCCCAGGAGAAATGAGTATAGGGGTGCAGGAGTACCCCTTACCCATTTCCATAAAGGGTTAAATGAAATAAAAACACAACAACGAGAAAAGTCCTTTAATGTTCTAAATTAACCAGAAATACTTACCTGTACCTTTAAGAAAAAAATCCCACGTCAATTAGGTCCCACGACAGTATCCTCCATCTTGCGACCTTCAGTTACATGTTGATTGAAGATCTCCGCCGCCCCGACGCCACACACGCCGCCTCCGCCGCACTGCTCTTAGCTATACTTAGTATAACTAAGAGCAAAAAGCATCTTTAAATTTTAGCTCCAATGGTCCCCATTGGTTCCTTAACAGACCAATGGGGATCAGGAGGATCCCCATTGGTCGATAAGGAACCAATGGGGAGACTTGGAGCCAAAATTTAAAGATGCTTTTTGTTCTCAGCTATACTTAGTATAGCTGAGAGTTGCGTCTATGCATCTATATAGACGCATTAGCGCTAGCTGCCGCTGCCCTCCCTGCCTCCCCCCACCTGTCACCCTCACCCATGCTGGCACCCATGGGTGCATTGGGTGCCAGCATGGGTGAGGGTGACAGGTGGGGGGAGGCAGGGAGGGCAGCGGCAGCTAGCGCTAATGCGTCTGTACAGACGCAAAGACGCAACTCTCAGCTATACTTAGTATAGCTGAGAGCAGTGCGGCGGAGGCGGCGTGTGTGGCGTCGGGGCGGCGGAGATCTTCAATCAACATGTATCAGAAGATCGCAAGATAGAGGATACTGTCGTGGGACCTGATTGGCGTGGGATTTTTTCTTAAAGGTACAGGTAAGTATTTGTGGTTAATTTAGAACATTAAAGGACTTTTTTCGTTGTTGCGTTTTTATTTCATTTAACCCTTTGTGGAAATGGGTAAGGGGTACTCCTGCACCCCTATACTCATTTCTCCTGGGAGGGGGGTGGGCATCTGGGGGTCCCCTTCTTAAAGGGGACTCCCAGATGCCACCATGAACCCCCCCCCCCCAGGGAGTCGTCGCCCCCGCCTCCACCTGGGGCAAGGGAGGCGGGGAAGAGCCCCTTGTCCATGGATTGGACAAGGGGCTCCGGGGGGGGAGGGGGAGGCTTGGCCGCCCCTCCCCCCGGAGCCCCCCCATACCATGGACCATGCGGGCTGGTATAGCTCAGGGTGCGAAGCCCCAGTCGGCCGGGGCTCCGCATTCTGGCTATCCCAGCCTGCATGGGAGACAAGGGGTTACAGAGGCTCGGGAGGGGGGACCCCACGTCATTTTTTTTTTTAAATTTGCTATCAATTTTTTTTTTAATCTTCTGAGTGTGGGAAATAAATTAAAAAAAAAAACGACATGGGGTCCCCCCCTCCCGAGCCTCTGTAACCCCTTGTCTCCCATGCAGGCTGGGATAGCCAGAATGCGGAGCCCCGGCCGACTGGGGCTTCGCACCCTGAGCTATACCAGCCCGCATGGTCCATGGTATGGGGGGGCTCTGGGGGGGAGGGGCGGCCAAGCCTCCCCCTCCCCCCCGGAGCCCTTGTCCAATCCATGGACAAGGGGCTCTTCCCCACCTCCGGTGCCCCAGGAGGAGGTGGGGGCGACGACTCCCTGGGGGGGGGTTCATGGTGGCATCTGGGAGTCCCCTTTAAGGGGACCCACAGATGCCCACCCCCCTCCCAGGAGAAATGAGTATAGGGGTGCAGGAGTACCCCTTACCCATTTCCACAAAGGGTTAAATGAAATAAAAACACAACCACGAGAAAAGTATTTTAATAATCTTAATTAACCACAAATACTTACCTGTACCTTTAAAAAAATGTTCCCACGCCAATATATCCTCGGAAATGATCCAACGAATAACAATATCCTCTTATCTTGCGATCTTCAATTAACTTGATTGAAGATCTCCCACGCCAATTAAAATACTATACCTTACAATGCGTCCTGCGTAGGGACGCATAGCACGGCTCCCGCTGTCCTCCCCGCCTCCTCACCTGTCACCCTCACCTAGCCTGGCACCTGGTGCACCCATGGGTGCACCGGGTGCCACCCTAGGTGAGGGTGACAGGTGCAGGCAGGTGGGGAGAGATCGCGGGAGCCAGCGCTATACGTCCTGCACAGGACGCATCCTAAGGTATAGTAACCGGCTCATAAATGAGCCGGTTCTTTTAGTATTGAATCAAATGAATCGATTCATTTGATTCAATACAAAAATAACCTGAAAATGAGCCGGTTCTTTTTGTATTGAATCAAATGAATCGATTCATTTGATTCAATACAAAAATAACCTGAAAATGAGCCGGTTCTTTTTGTATTGAATCAAATGAATCGATTCATTTGATTCAATACAAAAAGAACCGGCTCATTTATGAGCCGGTTACTATACCTTAGGATGCGTCCTGTGCAGGACGTATAGCGCTGGCTCCCGCGATCTCTCCCCACCTGCCTGCACCTGTCACCCTCACCTAGGGTGGCACCCGGTGCACCCATGGGTGCACCAGGTGCCAGGATAGGTGAGGGTGACAGGTGAGGAGGCGGGGAGGACAGCGGCAGCCGTGCTATGCGTCCCTACGCAGGACGCATTGTAAGGTATAGTATTTTAATTGGCGTGGAAGATCTTCAATCAAGTTAATTGAAGATCACAAGATAAGAGGATATTGTTATTCGTTGGATCATTTCCGAGGATATATTGGCGTGGGAACATTTTTTTAAAGGTACAGGTAAGTATTTGTGGTTAATTAAGATTATTAAAATACTTTTCTCGTGGTTGTGTTTTTATCTCATTTAACCCTTTGTGGAAATGGGTAAGGGGTACTCCTGCACCCCTATACTCATTTCTCCTGGGAGGGGGGTGGGCATCTGTGGGTCCCCTTCTTAAAGGGGACTCCCAGATGCCACCATGAACCCCCCCCCCCCCAGGGAGTCGTCGCCCCCACCTCCTCCTGGGGCACCGGAGGTGGGGAAGAGCCCCTTGTCCATGGATTGGACAAGGGCTCCGGGGGGGAAGGGGGAGGCTTGGCCACCCCTCCCCTCCAGAGCCCCCCCCCATACCATGGACCATGCGGGCTGGTATAGCTCAGGGTGCGAAGCCCCAGTCGGTCGGGGCTCCGCATTCTGGCTATCCCAGCCTGCATGGGAGACAAGGGGTTACAGAGGCTCGGGAGGGGGGGACCCCATGTCGTTTTTTTTTTAAATTTATTTCCCACACTCAGAAGATTAAAAAAAAAATTGATAGCAAATTAAAAAAAAAAAAATGACGTCGGGTCCCCCCTCCCGAGCCTCTGTAACCCCTTGTCTCCCATGCAGGCTGGGATAGCCAGAATACGGAGCCCCGGCCGACTGGGGCTTCGCACCCTGAGCTATACCAGCCCGCATGGTCCATGGTATGGGGGGGCTCCGGGGGGGGGGGGGGCAAGCCTCCCCCTCCCCCCCCCCGGAGCCCCTTGTCCAATCCATGGACAAGGGGCTCTTCCCCGCCTCCCTTGCCCCAGGTGGAGGCGGGGGGCGACGACTCCCTGGGGGGGGGGGGTTCATGGTGGCATCTGGGAGTCCCCTTTAAGAAGGGGACCCCCAGATGCCCCCCCCCCCCCTCCCAGGAGAAATGAGTATAGGGGTGCAGGAGTACCCCTTACCCATTTCCACAAAGGGTTAAATGAAATAAAAACGCAACAACGAAAAAAGTCCTTTAATGTTCTAAATTAACCACAAATACTTACCTGTACCTTTAAGAAAAAATCCCACGCCAATCAGGTCCCACGACAGTATCCACTATCTTGCGATCTTCTGATACATGTTGATTGAAGATCTCCGCCGCCCCGACGCCACACACGCCGCCTCCGCCGCACTGCTCTCAGCTATACTAAGTATAGCTGAGAGTTGCGTCTATGCGTCTGTACAGACGCATTAGCGCTAGCTGCCGCTGCCCTCCCTGCCTCCCCCCACCTGTCACCCTCACCCATGCTGGCACCCAATGCACCCATGGGTGCCAGCATGGGTGAGGGTGACAGGTGGGGGGAGGCAGGGAGGGCAGCGGCAGCCAGCGCTAATGCGTCTATATAGATGCATAGACGCAACTCTCAGCTATACTAAGTATAGCTGAGAACAAAAAGCATCTTTAAATTTTGGCTCCAAGGCTCCCCATTGGTTCCTTATCGACCAATGGGGAATCTCCTGATCCCCATTGGTCTGTTAAGGAACCAATGGGGACCATTGGAGCTAAAATTTAAAGATGCTTTTTGCTCTTAGCTATACTTAGTATAGCTGAGAGCAGTTCGGCGGAGGCGGCGTGTGTGGCGTCGGGGCGGCGGAGATCTTCAATCAACATGTAACTGAAGGTCGCAAGATGGAGGATACTGTCGTGGGACCTAATTGACGTGGGATTTTTTTCTTAAAGGTGCAGGTAAGTATTTCTGGTTAATTTAGAACATTAAAGGACTTTTCTCGTTGTTGTGTTTTTATTTCATTTAACCCTTTATGGAAATGGGTAAGGGGTACTCCTGCACCCCTATACTCATTTCTCCTGGGAGGGGGGCAGGCATCTGGGTTCCCCTTCTTAAAGGGGACTCCCAGATGCCACCATGAACCCCCCCCCCTCCAGGGAGTCGTCGCCCCCACCTCCTCCTGGGGCACCGGAGGTGGGGAAGAGCCCCTTGTCCATGGATTGGACAAGGGCTCCGGGGGGCGGGGGGGGGGGGGAAGGCTTGGCCGCCCCTCCCCCCCGAAGACCCCCCATACCATGGACCATGCGGGCTGGTATAGCTCAGGGTGCGAAGCCCCAGTCGGCCGGGGCTCCGCATTCTGGCTATCCCAGCCTGCATGGGAGACAAGGGGTTACAGAGGCTCGGGAGGGGGGACCCCACGTCATTTTTTTCAAAACTTTTCCCACACTCTGAACATAACCCAAAAATTTTAATTTAAAAAATAAATAAATACAATTTTTCAATTTTTTTTTTAAAATATTGTTTCCCAGTATCTTTTTAACATATTCTGCAAATTTGGTGTTGCTAGGATTTAAGGGGACTTTGCTATTAACTGCTAAAGTCGGCGGAAAAAGTTTCCACGGGAATGTCAGTACGCGATTTAAATAGTTACATTTCCTTTGAAGATTTAAGATCAATTTTCTCAAAAACTATAAGGTCTTTTTGAACAATTTTTTTTTCTTCGTGTTCCCACTATTTTTCTTAACATTCCCTACACATTTGGTGTTTCTGGCATTTAAAGGGGCTTTGCTATTAACCGCTAAAGTCGGCGGGCGTTTAATTTTCCCACAGTCAGAAGAAGAATATTCAAAATCGATTTTCTCAAAAACTATAAGGTCTTTTTGAAAAAAAAATTTTCCTCTTGTTCACAATTTTCTTCTTAACATTCCCTGCAAATTTGGTGTTTTTAGCTTTTAAGGGGGCTTTGCTATTAAACATTAAAGCCGGCGGGCAGATATTTTCAAAACGGCAGCAAAGCAAGGGTTAAAACGAAAATTATCGTTTGGGAGCAGTACAAATATAAACGATAAATATCGTTTTTAAAGCCGGCGCCGTTTTTTAGCTGTCAAAAACGAAAAATAACTAGCGATAGTGGTTCTCTATGGGGCGCCGTTTTTAAACTACGATAACTGGCGCCATTTTTAACGGACCCGAGGAGACAGACCCATCTGTCTTCTGCATCATGCTGAATATGATCTACGGTTGCATGTAGCGTCTTACTGACAAGATTATAACTCCTGCTTTTTTACCTTTTGCTGAGGAGCCACGCACATGTCCACCCATTTTTTCCTCCATGTATTGTATTTCCTTGTCCTTGAGGTGAGTCTCTTGCAGTAATGCAACATCAGTTTTTTGAGATGGCTAATAATTAGGAATTGTAAAGTGTCCAGCTTATGTGACTCAGGCAAGCCCACAATGTGCAGGTTGTTGCCACTGGCAGCTCCAGCTTAGAATTTTTTGGGGGTCACAATGGCTGGCATACAAACATTGATTTTGATCACCCAAAGCTGAATGCTTTGCTGCATGGTGTCCTGTAGCTTAGCTCCTGTTCACACTGCTGAAGGTGTTTCTCAGCCTCATCTAGCTGTCAGCATGCTCACTCAGCTCCTGGTTAGTGGCTGCTAGAGACCTCCTGATGGCCTGTTCTATGATGATTTGGAGGTCAGAAGCAAAGTGTCTCACCCCTGCTTTGCATAGCTTGTTATAAGTGTTGCTCCTGCACTTCTAACTCACCCTGCGAGTCTGTATCTGTGTCCCAGTCCCTGTTCTTTTCCCCTCTGTGGGGGCCTGGGAGGTGCGAGCATTGGTTTTGGATGGCTGCACCATCTTGGATTGAGAGGCCTCAGAGTCCGCGCACTCAAATGTCCTGGGTGCCCAGAGGAGATACTGCTCCACGCACAGGTGCTGTTAGGTGTCTGGGCGGGTCCATCTGAAAATGGCGCAGGGAGAAAAATGACTCACCGTTCTGCCGATAAATGTATCATAAAACGATATTTACCATTTTAATGTAAATACATTAAAACGGTAAATAGCGTTTTATGATACATTTATTGCAGAGCGGTGCGCCATGAAAAAACACACAGGGGCTGCTAGTATAGGCAGCGGGGGTCGGGGCAGAGAGAGGCAGCGGGGGTCGGGGCAGAGAGAGGCAGCGGGGGTCGGGGCAGAGAGAGGCAGCGGGGGTCTGGGCTGAGAGAGGCAGCGGGGGTCTGGGCTGAGAGAGGCAGCGGGGGTCTGGGCTGAGAGAGGCAGCGGGGGTCGGCTTAGGTCTGGGCAGAGAGAGGCAGCGGGGGTCTGGGCTGAGAGAGGCAGCGGGGGTCGGGGCAGAGAGAGGCAGCGGGGGTCTGGGCTGAGAGAGGCAGCGGGGGTCGGCTTAGGTCTGGGCAGAGAGAGGCAGCGGGGGTCTGGGCTGAGAGAGGCAGCGGGGGTCGGGGCAGAGAGAGGCAGCGGGGGTCGGGGCACAGAGAGGCAGTGGGGGTCGGCTTAGGTCTGGGCAGAGAGAGGCAGCGGGGGTCGGGGCAGAGAGAGGCAGCGGGACACTGGAGGGCAAAGGCATCAGGGGTGGATGTGTGCAGAGACATACATTACCTTGTCCTGGGCAGCCGATCGCTCCTTCCCTCCGCTCCTGCACTTCTTCCATTTGTTTGCTGTAGTCCTGCAGCTGGCCAATTACCATGCGGAGACTGAAGCTATATGGTGATTGGCCAGCTGCAGCACTACAGCAAACAAATGGAAGAAGTGCAGGAGCGGAGGGAAGGAGCGATCGGCTGCCCAGGACAAGGTAATGTATGTCTCTGCACACATCCACCCCTGATGCCTTTGCCCTCCAGTGTCCCGCTGCCTCTCTCTGCCCAGACCCCCGCTGCCTCTCTCTGCCCAGACCTAAGCCGACCCCCGCTGCCTCTCTCAGCCCCGACCCCCGCTGCCTCTCTCTGCCCCGACCCCCGCTGCCTCTCTCAGCCCAGACCCCCGCTGCCTCTCTCTGCCCAGACCCCCGCTGCCTCTCTCTGCCCCGACCTAAGCCGACCCCCGCTGCCTCTCTCTGCCCTGACCCCCGCTGCCTCTCTCTGCCCAGACCTAAGCCGACCCCCGCTGCCTCTCTCTGCCCTGACCCCCGCTGCCTCTCTCTGCCCTGACCCCCGCTGCCTCTCTCTGCCCAGACCCCCGCTGCCTCTCTCTGCCCAGACCCCTGCTGCCTCTCTCTGCCCAGACCCCCGCTGCCTCTCTCTGCCCAGACCTAAGCCGACCCCCGCTGCCTCTCTCTGCCCTGACCCCCGCTGCCTCTCTCTGCCCAGACCCCCGCTGCCTCTCTCTGCCCAGACCCCTGCTGCCTCTCTCTGCCCAGACCCCCGCTGCCTCTCTCTGCCCCGACCTAAGCCGACCCCGCTGCCTCTCTCTGCCCTGACCCCCGCTGCCTCTCTCCTCCCTCTGCATTTGTGAACACTTATAACGCTATTTAGCGTTATAAGTGTAAGGTCCACTGGCTGCGCCATTTTTTAACACTTATAACGCTAAATAGCGTTATATAATGTAAGTGTATGAGGCGCCCTTTTCATTCCCCTGGCGCTGTGCGCCATTTTTAATTGTCACGGTCTGGGCAGCTTGTCTGCTCTCCCAGCAGGTGTGTGTGTGTGTGTGTGTGTGTGTGTGTGTGTGTGTGTGTGTGTGTGTGTGTGTGTGTGTGTGTGTGTACAGTGTGTGTACAGTGTGTGTGTGTGTGTGTGTGTGTGTGTGTGTGTGTGTGTGTGTGTGTGTGTGTGTACTGTGTGTATGTGTACTGTGTGTGTGTGTGTGTGTGTGTGTGTGTGTGTGTGTGTGTGTGTGTGTGTGTGTGTGTGTGTGTGTGTGTGTGTGTGTGTGTGTGTGTGTGTGTGTGTGTGTGTGTGTGTGTGCGTGTGTGTGTGTGTGTGCGTGTGTGTACGTGTGCAGGTGCGCGTGTGTGCTAAGCTCCTTGTGAGGTTGTGGCCAGTGGGAGCTCCTTTTACCCGCAGCCAACAATGCGGGCGCCGGAACTGAAAGTTGTGTAAACCAAAGGAAAAGGGGCCATATTAGTTAAAGCTTGAAGATTATCCAGTAAAAAGTTTGCCTGACAGCTCATTATACTTTGAGTGCTAGTTTACCAAAGACAACATGATTTCGGTGGGAGCTGGCCAAGGTTTGGATGATGACTGAGCATAGAAGAGACATGCAGTCAATAGCCATGGTCATACAATTTAACTGGGGGGTTTGAAAGATTGGATGGAGAGTCTGGGAAATACAGAACCATGGAAATAGAGAATGTCCTGTCATGGAAAATCTAAAACTAGTCTACCAAGAAAATCAGAACTTCTTTTTTTTCCCAGCTAGTGAAATGCTAAATAAAATCTCTGTGTTTTATGATGACTGTGGCCATGCAGCAAACTCCTGAGAGGTATGAATCACTATGCACAGTAGCGCTGTGCGCACTGATAAATAATATCATTTAACCAAATGCTTTGATTGCAGGTTATAACCAGGAATGTGGCATGTTCATATTGTAAACAATGGAGATGACATCACTGTTTTGTAACATTTGGGGTGGGGTGATTGGGGATTATGTTAGTATAAGAGGTGGTTTGAATTGTATGCACTTGTAACTACACGCCTTGAAGAAGGGAGACCCTTGTCGGCTTCATACCTTTTGTGGTAACGCATGGCTCAATAAAAGAGCGTGAATTTATGGAAAAAACGGTGTGCTGATACATTTGACTACACACATGCAGCAAACTGACTGCATCAGAAAGGCTGAGCAGTTCAGTTATTACAGGGCAATTTTCAGAAGCTGATCAATGTTAGATTACTGTTTTTAGGAAATACAACAAATGTGAACTTTTCTCACTGAACTTCCTTTCTTATCCAGAAACCTCGCTGAAGGCACCGGAAGTTGTGCGAAACTTAATCAAAATCTGAGCCTCGAAAACTGCTTTGAAAATCTGCGCTGGATCTGTGAGAAAAACGCTGCAAAATTGCACTGATCTGTTAATACACTGATCTGTGAGACTGTTCTGACCTATGAGAGATCCCACATGACTGCCCTGATCTATTAGAGATCCTATGTGACTGCCTGATCTATAAGAGATCTCACGTGACTCCCATGATCTATGAGAGATCCCATATGACTGCCCTGATCTATGAGAGATCCCATGTGACTGTCCTGATCTGTGAGAGATCCCATGTGACTGCCCTGATCTATGAGAGATCCCATGTGACTGTCCTGATCTGTGAGAGATCCCATGTGACTGCCCTGATCTATGAGAGATCCCATGTGACTGACCTGATCTATGAGAGATCCTGATTTGACTGCCCTGATCTATGAGAGATCCCAATTTGACTGTCCTGATCTATGAGAGATTCCATGTGACTGCCCTGATCTATGAGAGATCCCATGTGACTGATCTGATCTATAAGTGATCCAATGTGACTGACCTGATCTATGAGAGATCCCATGTGACTGTCCTAATCTGTGAGAGATCCCATGTGACTTCCCTGATCTATGAGAGATCCCTTGTGACTTCCCTGATCTATGAGAGATCCCACATCTGTCATGATCTATGAGAGATCCCACATGACTTCCCTGATGTAGGAGAGATTCCATGTGACTGCCCTGATCTATGAGAGATCCCACGTGACTGACTTCCCTGATCTATGAGAGATCCCACGTGACTGACCTGATGTATGAGAGATCCCATGTGACTGCCCTGATCTATAAGAGATCCCATGTGACTGACCTGATCTATGATAGATTCCATGTGACTGACCTGATCTCTGTGATAGATCCCATGTGACTGCCCTGATCTACGAGCGATCCCATGTGACTGCCCTGATCTATAAGAGATCCGATGTGACTGCCCTGATCTATGAGGGATTCCACATGACTGCCCTGACCTATGAGAGATCCCATGTGACTGCCCTGACCTATAAGAGATCCCATGTGACTGCCCTGATCTATGAGAGATCCCATGTGACTGCCCTGATCTATGAGAGATCCCATGTGACTGCCCTGATCTATGAGAGATCCCATGTGACTGCCCTGATCTATGAGAGATCCCATGTGACTGCCCTGATCTATGAGAGATCCCATGTGACTGACCTGATCTATGAGAGATCCCACGTGACTGCCCTGATCTATGAGAGATCCCACGTGACTGCCTTGATCTATGAGAGATCCCATGTGACTGTCCTAATCTGTGAGAGATCCCATGTGACTTCCCTGATCTATGAGAGATCCCTTGTGACTTCCCTGATCTATGAGAGATCCCACATCTGTCCTGATCTATGAGAGATCCCACATGACTTTCCTGATGTAGGAGAGATTCCATGTGACTGCCCTGATCTATGAGAGATCCCACGTGACTGACTTCCCTGATCTATGAGAGATCCCACGTGACTGACCTGATGTATGAGAGATCCCATGTGACTGCCCTGATCTATAAGAGATCCCATGTGACTGACCTGATCTATGATAGATTCCATGTGACTGACCTGATCTCTGTGATAGATCCCATGTGACTGCCCTGATCTACGAGCGATCCCATGTGACTGCCCTGATCTATAAGAGATCCGATGTGACTGCCCTGATCTATGAGGGATTCCACATGACTGCCCTGACCTATGAGAGATCCCATGTGACTGCCCTGACCTATAAGAGATCCCATGTGACTGCCCTGATCTATGAGAGATCCCATGTGACTGCCCTGATCTATGAGAGATCCCATGTGACTGCCCTGATCTATGAGAGATCCCATGTGACTGCCCTGATCTATGAGAGATCCCATGTGACTGCCCTGATCTATGAGAGATCCCACGTGACTGCCTTGATCTATGAGAGATCCCGTGTGACTGCCCTGATCTATGAGAGATCCCACGTGACTGCCCTGATCTATGAGAGATCCCGTGTGAAACCCTGACCTATAAGAGATCCCACATGACAGTAGCTGTGTGACTGTGAGGGTACAGTCACACTGTAAATCGCAAAACGGTAGTGCTTAGCGCTACTGTTTTGCACGGGTGATTTTACCTTGATTAGAATGGTAAATCACTGCTTACGATCAGCGCTTTATCAAGCACGATACCGTGATCACTCCAGAATCACAGCAAAATGCTGCATGTAATGCATTTTGTGATTGGCGCTAATTACAAATCGCCCACGATCGGCGCCAATCTCGGCAGTGAGATCACTGCCAGATACTTTGATTTACACTAGTGCTTTAAAATTCTCCAGCACTTCGCGATTGCAGGAATCTCCCGCTAATTGCTCAAGTGTGAACGGGCCCTAAAGACGTGTCAGAGACATTGTAGAGTTACCTTATCACCAGGGGTGGACTGATAAGTCATGGGGCCCCCGGGCAATAAGAGATTACGGGGCCCTGTACCTGTGACGCCAACCTTTCATGTTGTATTTTACAAAGATATAATCATTTACTGAGAATGGATAGTCTATACTGATAAAAAAAGTGCCGAAAAATGGGTGTGGCCATGCACCAGAATGTGGGCGTGGTTATGGGTGAGGCCAAATATACATGACCTTAGTAGTGGTGTAAAAGGTCTGCCGGGAAAGTTTGAGCTCTGCTGTAGTGTATCCCCCAAAATACATGTAATCTGACAGCATTTCACCAAAAATCTGGCAGCAGTGGTTCCCCAAAAATACAGTTAATCTGGCAGCTGTATCCCCAAAATACACTTAATCTGGCAGCAGAGGTTCCCCTAAAATAGGTGCCCCAGTATAGATAACCAGGTGTATAGGGATTCCCAGTGGAAGTAACCAGGTCTATGTAGGGATGGTCGGAAATGCCAATTTCCGATTCCGCGGTAAATTCGCATTCCGCCATTGCCAATTACCGATTCCGCTTTCCGCTACCAATTTCCACATTCCGGAAATCCCGGAAATTCGGCCCAACTTTAACATCGTGTTTCTAGGACTTAAGGGGGCTTTGCTATTAACCGCTAAAGTCGGCAGATTTTTACTGTAATTTAAAATGCAGAAAATAGGTTGATTGCAGATTTTCTGCATTTTACATTACAGTAAAAATTCGCCGACTTTAGCGGTTAGTAGCAAAGCCCCCTTAAGTCATAGAAACACCAAATTTTCGGGGTTTATTAAACTGAATCTTGAATTGCATTTCCGCAGAATCTGAATGAGCATCCCTAGTCTATAGGTGTTCTCAGTATAGGTAGCCAGGTCTATGGGTGTCCCCAGTATAAGTATCCAGGTCTATAGGTGTCTCCAGAATACGAAGCCAGGTCTATAGGTGTCCCCAGTATATGTAGCCAGGTGTATAGGTGTCCCCAGCATATGTAGTCAGGTCTATAGGTGTCCCCAGGATAGGTAGCCAGCTCTGTAGGTGTGTCCCCAGTATATGTAGCCAGGTCTATAGGTGTCCCCAGTATATGTAGCCAGGTCTAGAGGTGTCCCCAGTATATGTAGTCAGGTCTATAGGTGTCCCCAGTATATGTAGCCAGGTGTATAAGTGTCCCCGGTAATTGTAGCCAGGTGTATAGGTGTCCCCAGTATAGCCAGGTCTATAGATGCCCCCAGTATATGTAGCCAGGTCTATAGGTGTTCCTAGTATGTGTAGCCAGGTGTATAGGTGTCCCAAGTTATAGCCAGGTCTACAGGTGTCACCAGAATAGGTAGTCAGGTCTATAGATGTCCCCAGAATAGGTAGACAAATCTATAGGTGTCCCCCGGGAGGGGAGGCAGCAGAGATGGAGCGATGGGCACAGCGGTGGGGAAGGGGGAACAGATTAGTAGCAAAGCCCCCTTAAGTCTTAGAAACACCAAATGTTCGGGGTTTATTAAACTGAATCTTGTGAACAAGATGCAAAAAAAAAAAAAGTTTTCAAAAAGACTTTATAGTTTTTGAGAAAATCAATGTTAAAGTCGGGTGGAATTTCCGTGATTTCTGGCAGAAATTTCTGCGATTTCTTGCATTACTTGCAATTTCCGATCGGAATTTCGGAAATTGCATTTCCGCGGAATCCGAATGAGCATCCCTAGTCTATAGGTGTTCTCAGTATAGGTAGTCAGGTCTATAGGTGTCCCCAGTATAAGTAGCCAGGTCTATAGGTGTCGCCAGAATAGGAAGCCAGGTCTATAGGTGTCCCCAGTATATGTAGTCAGGTGTATAGGTGTCCCCAGCATATGTAGTCAGGTCTATAGGTGTCCCCAGGATAAGTAGCCAGATCTATAGGTGTCCCCAGGATAGGTAGCCAGGTCTGTAGGTGTGTCCCCAGTATATGTAGCCAGGTCTATAGGTGTCCCCAGCATATGTAGTCAGGTCTATAGGTGTCCCCAGCATATGTAGTCAGGTCTATAGGTGTCCCCAAAATAGGTAGCCAGGTCTATAGGTGTCCCCAGAATAGGTGGTCAGGTCTATAGGTGTCCCCAGTATATGTAGCCAGGTGTATAGGTGTCCCCAGCATATGTAGTCAGGTCTATAGGTGTCCCCAGGATAAGAAGCCAGGTCTATAGGTGTCCCCAGGATAGGTAGCCTGGTCTGTAGGTGTGCCCCAGTATATGTAGCCAGGTCTATAGGTGTCCCCAGGATAGGTAGCCTGGTCTGTAGGTGTGTCCCCAGTAAATGTAGCCAGGTCTATAGGTGTCCCCAGTATATGTAGCCAGGTCTATAGGTGTCCCCAGTATATGTAGCCAGGTCTATAGGTGTCCCCAGTATATGTAGTCAGGTCTATAGGTGTCCCCAGTATACAGTGATGTGAAAAACTATTTGCCCCCTTCCTGATTTCTTATTCTTTTGCATGTTTGTCACACTTAAATGTTTCTGCTCATCAAAAACCGTTAACTATTAGTCAAAGATAACATAATTGAACACAAAATGCAGTTTTAAATGATGTTTTTTTATTATTTACTTGTTAAAAAATAACTTAACTGTGGTTTATCACACCTGAGTTAAATTTCTGTAGTCACCCCCAGGCCTGGTTACTGCCACACCTGTTTCAATCAAGAAATCACTTAAATAGGAGCTATCTGACAAGCTAGACATCATGCCAAGATCCAAAGAAATTCATGATATGGGCATATCCTATCACTTCCCCTCATATTAAAGTACCCATACCCCAAAACACCCTTTTCTCTTTCATACCAACAACATACTCGGACTGCTATTGACGATGGAGAAATATATAGGCCAATGCAGCCCAACTTTATTAACACTTACAAATATTTTAATATAAAACATATAAACTCTTAAACCGTAAGAAAAACCAATACAGTGTTCAGGGCAAGGAAATCCGAAGGTTTAGTTAAATAGACCGAAACCTTGGGTATGCAGCCTTGAACCGGCCCCCAGACTCAAACGCTGTCTCGGGGACAGCTGCATGCCCCTTTTACTTAACCAATTAACTGAAACCGACCTTTCCTTCACGTGAGGAATTTTATCCATTTTATCACCGTCCTCCGGAAACCTTGCCCCGCCACACGCAAGCCTCACCCTTGCGCTGCCCACAAAAATAAGCATTTCTGAATCCCCTCTTCTAGAGCCAGGGTCCACAGATCTGTGCCTATGGCATTTAAATGTACCCCATCCCGTCTCAAAAACTTCTCTGTGTCTTCCTCCAAATCCTCATGTCTAACTGCTACCCCTCCATTCTTTACCACAAAGCGGGAAACCTTCCTATTGAGCTTTTTCCTGGCCCTGTTGACCTTATCCACAGACCGTGCCAATCTCCAACGACTCCTTGCGATGATCTCCGACCAGACCACCACTGTCTCAGGGAAGTTGGATCGTATTCTCAGGAAGTCGCATTTGATGTCCTGGATGATCTGCCTTGTGGTCCTTGAGGCCAGATCATTACCTCCTGCATGCAGCACTAGGATATCAGGAGCTCTGTCTAAGGCTACAAACCTGTGCACCTCAGGTAACACCTTGGCCCACAACATTCCAGGGATGCCGATCCATCTGACACACTATGTCGATCTCGGGATCCCCAGCTGCCGACCATCCGGTCGCACAGCGGCTCTCCGGGCCCCCCAGGCCACATACGAGTGTCCAAAAATCCACACAAGACACGGAGGCTTAGGGTTATCTGTAAATAAACAAAACCAAAACACTAACCGGCACCATGACCCAACCAACTGTATTCGTGCAAGAAACTACTACCTAGATCAAATGAGGCCTGATATACAATAGGAACCTGGACGATTCCCACCTGCCAATCTTCTTAACCTGTTCATTACCCAACTCCCATCTAGCCGCCTCTGTTGCCGCCCCAATCCTGAAGGAATGTGAGGCATATTGCTTAGCATCCAAACCCAGGAAACCCAGTGCCTTTCTAAATACTGCTACAAACTGATACTTTGTCAGCGGAACTCCATCCGCATGACACAGGAAAGGGCCATCTAAGCTTGATCGTATTCCCATGAAACTGCCCACCGTCTGGACTGGGCAGGCTGCGGAGCCCGGTACCGGGAATAAGGTAACAGTCCTACCTTCACCCAGATGGTCAGTTTTTGACCAACGCAGGTAAATTTCCACTGACTTCAGGCTCGGCTTTACCTCCCCCCGCATAAGGACACCCGCCTTTTTCTTGTTGGGGCTCACCAATTCACTTACCCCAAAGAATGCTAACGTGAATGCCGCAGCAAACAATAATTCCTTGTAATGGGAATCACAGAAGTCGTGTAACCGACCCAAAATGGAAACTAACAGACTAAACGTGACTGGACGCTTAGTGTCTTTAGTGGGCCTGAACTGAACTCTAAATCCCCTTATTGCCATTCTTACTCTAAAATCCTTTGTAAAGTCTGTTAACCCTGTTAACTTAAACCAAAAAGAAAGGGCTGACAAGTTCTTGGCGAGGACCCCCGGGGAAACCCCTGCAGCCCCTTTTTCAGCCATAAATTGAAGCAATAAAAACACATTTTCCTCATCCGACTGGCAACCTCCAATCTGCCGTAACATGTTGGTCCAATTATCCCACACCGCTGAGTAAGCAGCCCAAGTCGATGTGGACAGTGAGTGAGAAATCCAATCTTCTATACGTGCACCGGTATCGCCCACAAGGCCCGGGGGCAGGAAGCCCCTTGCCGCTCTGCTCCCGGCACAAGGTTCCGAAATCTCTGCCATTGGAACCGAGAAAAAACGTCAGCAACCTCATTCTCAGTACCCGGCAAGTGCACAGCAAAAATCATCATGTTGAACCTCAAACAACTAAGCACTAGCTGGCGAAGCACCCTGACGACAGGCGGTGATGATGCTGACAAACGATTGATTGCCAACACCACCCCCAAATTGTCACAATTAAACCGGATCCTTTTGTTCTGCAACAATGGTCCCCACAGCTCCACTGCTACCAGAATAGGGAATAATTCCAACAACAGCAGATTCTTTGTGAGACCCTCCAGTACCCAGGATGCCAGCCAAGGCTCTGCGCACCACTTACCCGCAAAAAAGGCACCGAAGCTGCATGATCCAGCCGCATCCGTGAACAGTTCCAAATCATGGTTCACCAACGTTTCCTCCATCCACATGGATCGCCCATTAAACTCTGCCAGAAAAGTCAACCACATGCGCAGATCTTCCTTGTGTTCCGCTAACAACCTAACTCGATGATGAGGAGCCATCACCCCTGCTGTAGCACTGGCCAAGCGTCTGCAGAATATACGCCCCATGGGCATAATTCTGCACGCAAAATTCAATTTCCCTAACAGCGACTGGAGCTCCCGTAACTCAATTTTTCTGCATTGCAGCACCACATAAATGGTCCGATGCAAGTCGTCCACTTTGTCCTCAGGTAACCTGCATTCCATAGCCAAAGAGTCTATGGTAATGCCCAAAAACTTTATAGTGGTCTGAGGACCCTCTGTCTTTTCCTCTGCCAATGGGATGCCAAAACGTGCACACACCTGTCTCATTGTTGCCAGCAAATAGGCACACTCCAGCGTCCCTTGTTTGCCGATAAACAGAAAGTCATCCAAATAGTGGATGACTGTCTGCATACCCGCAACATCCTTGACCACCCATTCCACAAATGAGCTGAAACGCTCAAAATAAGAACAGGCTATGGAACATCCCATAGGCAAACAGCAGTCCACATACAACCCCCTGTCCCAAAAACAACCTAACAACCGAAAACTTAAGGGATGTACCGGTAACAAGCGGAATGCTGCCTCCACATCCGTTTTGGCCAGCAGTGAACCCTTGTCTGTTCGATTGATCATCCTAACGGCCGTATTGAATGACGTGTAATTGACCGTTGCGGCCTCCGGGTCAATACCGTCATTAACCGAGAAACCCTTTGGGTGGGAAAGGTGATGTATGAGCCGAAAAGTGTTCGGCTCTTTTTTTGGCACTAATCCCAGTGGTGAAACCACCAAGTCCTCAATTGGGGGGTCAATAAAAGGACCCGCCATCCTGCCCAAACTTAGCTCCTTCTGCAATTTTGCCGTCACCACCTCTGGATGCAAAGCAACTGACTTTAGATTATGGTAGGGGGGTTGGGAGCCAGAAACCCCAATGCTAGGAATGATAAAACCCTCAGAAAAACCTTTGCGCAAAAATTCCGCCCCCAAGGCGTCCGGATACTTACTTAGATGGCGTTCCATCTTTTCCACCCTCACTTGGCTCCTCCTTTTTTCCAGCAGAATCTGAGGCCCGCCCCTTGTTTTGGCAGAAACATCTTGTAACCGGGTGGTTACTTCCCCCGCACGAGGAACACATGTTTGAATCGGCATAACCCGCCAAACTTGCATGCCCCCTCATTAAACTTCCAGCAGACTCCCGTTTTTTTGTTGGCCAGCTGTCCCGATGTTCCTGAACTGCCGGCCCCTCCCTGAAAGGGCTGATTATGTTTCGTTCCCGGGATCATACGTTTCATCCACATATCGATGTCCTTGTGATCCCATCTCACTGCTGGGCGAACCGCCTTACATTGCCTGAAGTTCTCGTCGTAGCGCAGCCACGCAGTGCCTCCATTTTCCCTGTAAGCGTCCCCTATACAATCCTGATAACAAAATAACGCGGAACAACATTCCGGATGTTTTTCTCCTAATATGCTGGCATAGATCGAAAATGCCTGCAGCCAGTTCTGAAAAGTCCTGGGAAACAAACGGTACCTCCTGCGTTCTTCTTCTTCTTTCTTACTTTCATCAGGCTTAGCCCGATCCAAATTAAACTTTGCAAGAGGGAGTAATGAAAATATTTCTATATACTCACCCTTCCATATTTTCTCACGTACTTCCTGCTTAACGTGAAAACCTAACGGCCCCATGAAACAAAGGTACAACTCGCCCTTTGCTGTGTCGGCCATTCGTACCGACTCTATCTCCTTATCGCATGTGGCCGTCTGTGCGGTAGCTGCTGCAGCCAGCACCTCCGTATTTGCTACCACAGTGCCACTGGCTGGACCAGCCGGGGGCGGTGCTGTTGGAACCGTGCTCTCCACCCCTGAAGGCCCAGACCAGGTAGGCACTGGTGACCCAGCCTGCCCTCCTGTTTGTGCTCCACCTGAGCCCTGTAACGCATCGCGTATACCCTGCAATAAGGAATTTAAAAGAGACAGTGTGGGAGTGGAATTATCTACTGGGGGAACATTTGCAACTTTCTGTGCTGTACTACCACCCCCCTTAACCCACTACCCCCAGCCAAATTACCACGGTCCCTCGTTCTATCCCCGCTATCACGTGAGTAAGCAGACATAGCATAATTAGCATTGGCATTGATCTCACCTGGCTGCACCGGACGGGAATCCCGATCAGCCGACACACCTGGACTCACCGACTCTGCTGGTCTACTATCACCATCCGAACCTCCAGAAGCAGCATCCGCAGGGGAGACGGATCTGTTGTCATGCCTGTGACTGGAACTGTTGTGTCGCCTGCTGCCATCCCTGCCACCTGGCTGCGAAACATCGGCCGACTGCCCCCTGTGCGAACTGCGGTGGCCCGAACCCTCACCGCTTCCCGATGCTGCGTTGTGGCGTGGTGGTAATGTGGCTGAAGGCCTGCCCTGCACGGCAGCTGTGTTACTTGCACTGCGATCAGAGCTGTGGGGACTCCTCTTGGAAGCCTGTTTCCCAGCCTTGTTAGCCGACACTCTGCTCCCCGATACACTTCCTGATTTATTGGCCCCTTTTGCCTGGCTGGGTGTGAGGGCAGGCTGCTTCTTGCTCCGACCTCCCTGAGCTCCTGCAGCCCCTCCGCTCTTCCTATGGCCACTCTGCTTGGGTGCATCTGCCTCTCCGCGCTGCTCTCCCTGCACTGCTGTCCGCTGCCCCCTCTTAGGCCTCTGCTCTCCTGAGCACTCTGGCGCCGGCTGCGCACATGGCTGGCTGGCTGCAGACCCCTTTCTTCCCGCTGCGCTGCCCTTCTTAGGTGGGGGAGCCGGGGGAACCTGCACAGGGCTCCCGCTCCATCTATTGCCTCTGGGGGATGCACTGGGGCTCAGCCGCTCCGGCGGCCGGGAAATGCGCGCGCTCGCCTGCCCATGCTGCTCAGCGCTGCTGCTGCCAGACATCAGGGCCATCTCCCCATTGGGATCCTCTTGCTGCTGCCTCGCTCCTGACCATAGCGAGCAGGCTGTCTACGTCCTCCATGTCGGCAAAATCGAAGGGGGAACAGGCAGAGAAGCTCCTGGAACTTTCCCCGTCTCCAGCTTCTCTGATCTGACTCCTCCCCTTCCTCTCCACCTAGGACCCAGCTCTGCTGCCTCTGGAACTCCCACTTCCTGCCTAACGGCCAGCCTACCTTCCTTCCCCACAATTAACCCCTTGATGGGCAAGCTGTCTAGCCCTATCATGTGGGGGCCTCCCTAGCTCTCCGTGCTCACTCCTCCTGGCCCTATCTGGAACAAATGAGAACAAAAGTAATTGAAATCTATCAGTCTGGTAAAGGTTATAAAGCCATTTCTAAAGCTTTGGGACTCCAGCGAACCACAGTGAGAGCCATTATCCACAAATGGCAAAAACATGGAACAGTGATGAACCTTCCCAGGAGTGGCCGGCCGACCAAAATTACCCCAAGAGCGCAGAGAAAACTCATCCGAGAGGCCACAAAAGACCCCAGGACAACATCTAAAGAACTGCAAGCCTCACTTGCCTCAATTAAGGTCAGTGTTCACGACTCCACCATAAGAAAGAGACTGGGCAAAAACAGGCTGCATGGCAGATATCCAAGGCGCAAACCACTCGTCTCAATTTTGCTAAAAAACATCTCAATGATTGGCAAGACTTTTGGGAAAATACCTTGTGGATCGAAGAGACAAAAGTTGAACTTTTTGGAAGGTTCGTGTCCCGTTACATCTGGCGTAGAAGTAACACAGCATTTCAGCAAAAGAACATCATACCAACAGTAAAATATGGTGGTGGTAGTGTGATGGTCTGGGGTTGTTTTGCTGCTTCAGGACCTGGAAGACTTGCTGTGATAGATGGAACCATGAATTCTACTGTCTACCAAAAAATCCTGAAGGAGAATGTCCGGCCATCTGTTCGTCAACTCAAGCTGAAGCGATCTTGGGTGCTGCAGCAGGACAATGACCCAGAACACACGAGCAAATCCACCTCTGAATGGCTGAAGAAAAACAAAATTAAGACTTTTGGGTGGCCTAGTCAAAGTCCTGACCTGAATCCTATTGAGATGTTGTGGCATGACCTTAAAAAGGCGGTTCATACTAGAAAACTCTCAAATAAAGCTGAATTACAACAATTCTGCAAAGATGAGTGGGTCAAAATTCCTCCAGAGCGCTGTAAAAGACTCGTTGCGAGTTATCGCAAACGCTTGATTGTAGTTATTGCTGCTAAGGGTGGCCCAACCAGGTATTAGGTTCGGGGGCAATTTCTTTTTCACACAGGGCCGTGTAGGTTTTGAGGTTTTTTTTCTCACTAAATAATAAAAACCATCATTTAAAACTGCATTTTGTGTTCAATTATGTTATCTTTGACTAATAGTTAATGGTTTTTGATGAGCAGAAACATTTAAGTGTGACAAACATGCAAAAGAATAAGAAATCAGGAAGGGGGCAAATAGTTTTTCACATCACTGTATGTAGCCAGGTGTATACGTGTCCCCAGTAATTGTAGCCAGGTGTAATGGTGTCTCCAGTATAGCCAGGTCTATAGATGCCCCCAGTATATGTAGCCAGGTCTATAGGTGTCCCCAGTATGTGTAGCCAGGTGTATAGGTGTCCCAAGCTATAGCCAGGTCTACAGGTGTCACCAGTATATATAGCCAGGTCTATAGGTGTCCCCAGAATAGGTAGTCAGGTCTATAGATGTCCCCAGAATAGGTAGACAAATCTATATGTTTCCCCCTGGGAGGGGAGGCAGCGGAGAGGGAGCGATGGGTACAGCGGTGGGGAAGGTGGAACGTCTCCCCCTTCCCTCACCTTGGAGCTCACCCTCCAAATATGAGGGGTGGGCCGGCGGCAGAACACTTCCTCTATTCCCGGCGTGGTAAAGAGATCCGTGCGCCGCTACTCTGGTCTAGACTAGACCAGAGTAGCTGCGTACAGATCTCTACTGCGCCGGGAAGAGAGGAAGTGTTCTGCCGCCGGCCCGCCGCTCATACCTGGAGGGGGAGCTCCAAGGTGAGGGAAGGGGGGAAACGTCCCCCCTTCCACACCGCTGTGCCGCTCCCCCTTCACTGCACTGCCACTCCAGGGTGGGCAGGCGGGCCCCTCCTGAGTGCCCGAACGGTCAGTCCGCCCCTGCTTATCACTCACCGCCCCTACACTTTTAGTACCTGTACTATGCTTTCTCCCTGTAGGATGCTCTTGCATGAGTTAGGATTTTGATCTGATTATCACTTGTATCTGCACTATATTAACTTGTGGTTTTACTGACCTGCATGATCTGTTGTATTTTCTTTATATTCAACAGGAAAAAAAAAGACTTGATGCACACCTTATGATTTCTTGCTATTTGACAGGTCAAAAATATTGAGTTTGCTCTATCCGGTGCAGCATCCAGATAGAGCAAAAGCCATATATAAGTATAAAACAGCAAGAGAATGAAAGCTCCAGGTGCACTTCATCATAAACTCAAACACTTGAATCCAATTCCATCTTTATAGAGTAAAGAAACATGTTGCAATCAGCAATGAATACAATACACTGTGATACTAATCAGACGCATGGCAGTCAGGAGGAGGAGCGGAGGAAGGTTGATGATTGTTTCGCCCACAGGGCTTTCTCAAGACCGAATAACCACCTCTGTAACCTGCTTGCTTTTACACCTTAGCAAGACCTCCCCTATCATAGCCCCACCCTTTCTCATTACAATTAGGAAGTGGCTATACATTTAATTCCTGTAATAAAAGACACCATCCACAAGTGAACATGTTAACCACCCTGGCGTTCTGATTAAATCGCCAGGGTGGCTGCGGGAGGGTTTTTTTTAAATAAAAAAAAAACTATTTCATGCAGCCAACTGAAAGTTGGCTGCATGAAAGCTCACTAGAGGGCGCTCCGGAGGCGATCTTCCGATCGCCTCCGGCGCCCAGAATAAACAAGGAAGGCCGCAATGAGCGGCCTTCCTTGTTTTGCTTATATCGTCGCCATAGCGACGAGCGGAGTGACGTCATCGACGTCAGCCGACGTCGTGACGTCAGCCGCCTCCGATCCAGCCCTTAGCGCTGGCCGGAACTTTTTGTTCCGGCTGCGCAGGGCTCAGGCGGCTAGGGGGGCCCTCTTTCGCCGCTGCTCGCGGCGAATCGCCGCAGAGCGGCGGCGATCAGGCAGCACACGCGGCTGGCAAAGTGCCGGCTGCGTGTGCTGCTTTTTATTTCATCAAAATCGGCCCAGCAGGGCCTGAGCGGCAGCCGCTGGCGGTGTTGGACGAGCTGAGCTCGTCCAGACCGCTCAGCTGGTTAAAGGACCACTATTGAGAAAAGTTTAAATTTCAGCGCTGCGCAGTGTTGCCAACCTTTCACGTTATTTTTTTACTGACAAATACCTAAAAATTTACTGACAAAAGATTTTTTTTAATGACAAAACCCCCTGCGCCGCGCTGAAAAAATGGGCGTGGCCATGGGTGGAGCCAAATGTACATGATTTTAATATTGCTGTGAAAGGTCTGCCAGGGAAGTTTGAGCTCTGCCATAGTGTTTCCCCCCCTTCCCCCAAAATACATGTAATCTTACAGCATTTCACCAAAAATCCATGTAATCTGGCAGAGGTTCTTCCAAAATACAGATAATATGGCAGTGGTTCCCAAAAAATAGATGTAATCTGGCAGCAGCGATTCCCCCAACATACACATAATCTGGCAGCAGTTCCCCAAAATACATTTAATCTGACAGCAGTGGTTCCCCAAAAATAGGTAGCCCTAGGTCTATAGGTGTCCCCAGAATAGGTGGCCAGTGGTATAGATGTCCCCAGAACAGGTAGCCAGGGGGAGAGATGTCCCCAGAACAGGTAGCCAGGGGTATATGTGCCCAGTATATGTAGGCAGGGGTACAGGGCCGGTTCTAGACTGGCACATATGAGGGGGCAGTCAAATGGGTAGGGGGCAACATGTTCGAGGAAATTTGCGGCGACTAAAGTGGGCATGGCAAGTAAATACACATAATGAGAGACAGCGTTTCACCAGTAAATGCACGTAATGACAGACAGCTTTTCACCAGTAAATGCACATAAGAGACCGCCTTTCACCAGTAAATGTACGTAATGACAGACAGCTTTTCACCAGTGAATGCACATAATGAGAGACAGCTTTTCACCAGTAAAGGCACGTAATGAGAGACAGCTTTTCACCAGTAAATGCACGTAATGAGAGACAGCTTTTCACCAGTAAATGCACATAAGAAACCGCCTTTCACCAGTAAATGCACGTAATGACAGACAGCTTTTCACCAGTGAATGCACATAATGAGAGACAGCTTTTCACCAGTGAATGCACATAATGAGAGACAGCTTTTCACCAGTAAATGCACGTAATGAGAGACAGCTTTTCACCAGTAAATGCACGTAATGAGAGACAGATTTTCACCAGTAAATGAACATAAGAGACAGCTTTTCAACAGGAAATGCACATAATAAGAGACAGCTTTGCACCAGTAAATGCACATAAGAGACAGCATTTCACCAGTAAATGCACATAATAAGAGACAGCTTTTCACCAGTAAATGCACATAATGGCAAACAGCCAGTGTCCTCAGTATATGTAGCCAGTAGATATATGTGCCCACTATATGTAGCCAGAGGTATATGTCCCCAGTATATAATTAGTGTAATTACGATTATGGCCGTAAGTACATAATCGTAATGAAGAAGGATTTCGCGAAATTTCGCGTAAGCGTAATTTTCGCGTAATTTTCGCATTACAATGGTTATTTGTTCATGCCGTAATTTCGCATTAAACGCTACCGTAATTTCGCGTTAAACCGTAACGCTCCGTATAATATAAAAAAGCCGCCGACTTTAAGGGTTAATAGCAAAGCCCCCTTAAATGCTAAGAGCCTCAAATTTGGAGAATATATTAAGGAGATCAGGAGGAATAAGAGGAAAAAAATTTTTTTCAAAAATACTTTATAGTTTTTGAGAAAATCGATGTTAAAGTTTCAAAGTAAAAATGTATACATTTAAAAACCCGCCGACTTTAACGGTTAATAGCAAAGCCTGCTTAAAGTTTAGGAACACCAAATTCCTAGGGTATATTAAGGGGATCAGTGGGAATAAGAGGAAACATTTTTTTTTCAAAAACACCTTATAGTTTTTGAGAAAATCGATTTTTAAGTTTCAAGGGCAAAAATGTCTTTTAAATGCGGAAAATGTCAGTTTTTTTTGCACAGGTAACAATAGTGTATTATTTTCATAGATTCCCCCAAGTGGGAAGAGTTTTACTTACTTCGTTCTGGGTGTGGGAAATATAAAAAAAAAACGACGTGGGGTCCCCCCTCCCAGACCTCTTTAACCCCTTGTCCCCCATGCAGGCTGGGATAGCCAGAATGCGGAGCATCGGCCGCGTGGGGCTCCGCACCCTGACTATACCAGCCCGCATGGTCCATAGATTGGGGGGTCTCGGAAGGGGAGGGGCAGCCAAGCTTTCCCCTCCCCCTCCGAGCCCTTGTCCAATCCAAGGACAAGGGGCTCTTCTCCACCTCCGATGGGCGGTGGAGGTGGAGGCCGCGATTTCCTGGGTGGGGGGTTCATGGTGGAATCTGGGAGTCCCCTTTAAAAAGGGGTCCCCCAGATGCCCACCCCCCCTCCCAGGAGAAATGAGTATAGAGGTACTTGTACCCCTTACCCATTTCCTTTAAGAGTTAAAAGTAAATAAACACACAAACACATAGAAAAAGTATTTTAATTGAACAAAAAACATAACCACGAAAAAAGTCCTTTAATATTCTTAATTAACCATTAATACTTACCTGTCCCTTTAAATAAATGATCCCACGCAATATCCTCGGAAATATTCTATCAGTTACAATGTAACAAAGTTATTACAATATAACAACTTTGTTACATTGTAACTACGCCGCACCCGACGTCACTCACCGCCGCCGCCGCCACCGCGTCTGTGCTGCAGGACCCGACAGAGCTCTGAGCTATAGCTCAGAGCTCTCGAAAGCATCTTTGTATTTGGGCTCCAAGGAGCCCCATTGGTCCTTAGCAGACCAATGGGGTTCCTTCTGATTTGAAGGAACCCCATTGGTCTGCTAAGGACCAATGGGGCTCCTTGGAGCCCAAATACAAAGATGCTTCTCAGAGCTCTGAGCTATATAGCTCAGAGCTCTCTCGGGTCCGTGCAGGACGCTAAGTCCCCGCCAGCTCCGCTGCCCTCCCCGCCTCTCCCACATGTCACCCACATGTCACCCACATGTGGGTGACATGTGGGTGACAGATGTGGGCGGGGTGGACAGCGGGAGCCGGCGGGGACTTAGCGTCCTGCAAGGACGCGTAAGTGTATGCGGCGGGTGAGCGGCGAGTGACGTTGGGTGCGGCGTAGTTACAATGTAACAAAGTTGTTACATTGTAATAACTTTGTTACATTGTAACTGATAGAACATTTCCGAGGATATTGCGTGGGATCATTTATTTAAAGGGACAGGTAAGTATTAATGGTTAATTAAGAATATTAAAGGACTTTTTTCGTGGTTATGTTTTTTGTTCAATTAAAATACTTTTTCTATGTGTTTGTGTGTTTATTTACTTTTAACTCTTAAAGGAAATGGGTAAGGGGTACAAGTACCTCTATACTCATTTCTCCTGGGAGGGGGGGTGGGCATCTGGGAGACCCCTTTTTAAAGGGGACTCCCAGATTCCACCATGAACCCCCCACCCAGGAAATCGCGGCCTCCACCTCCACCGCCCATCGGAGGTGGAGAAGAGCCCCTTGTCCTTGGATTGGACAAGGGCTCGGAGGGGGAGGGGAAAGCTTGGTTGCCCCTCCCCTTCCGAGACCCCCCAATCCATGGACCATGCGGGCTGGTATAGTCAGGGTGCGGAGCCCTACGCGGCCGGTGCTCCGCATTCTGGCTATCCCAGCCTGCATGGGGGACAAGGGGTTAAAGAGGTCTGGGAGGGGGGACCCCACGTCGTTTTTTTTTTATATTTCCCACACTCAGAACGAAGTAAGTAAAACTCTTCCCACTTGGGGGAATCTATGAAAATAATACACTATTGTTACCTGTGCAAAAAAACCTGACATTTTCCGCATTTAAAAGACATTTTTGCCCTTGAAACTTAAAAATCGATTTTCTCAAAAACTATAAGGTCTTTTTGAAAAAAAAAATTTTCCTCTTATTCCCACTGATCCCCTTAATATACCCTAGGAATTTGGTGTTCCTAAATTTTAAGCAGGCTTTGCTATTAACCGTTAAAGTCGGCGGGTTTTTAAATGTATACATTTTTACTTTGAAACTTTACATCGATTTTCTCAAAAACTATAAGGTCTTTTTGAAAAAAAATTTTTTCCTCTTATTCCTCCTGATCTCCTTAATATATTCTCCAAATTTGAGGCTCTTAGCATTTAAGGGGGCTTTGCTATTAACCCTTAAAGTCGGCGGCTTTTTTATATTATACAGAGCGTTACGGTTTAACGTGAAATTACGGTAGCGTTTAATGCGAAATTACGGCATGAACGAAACGCGAAATTTCGCGTTGAAAATTACGCTTACGATATTTTCAATTACGATTTTAATGGCAATTTCGCTATGCTAATTTCGCATCGTAATCGCAAATTTCGCATGCGTAATTATAGTAATGCGAAATTACGAAAATTTCAGCTCAACTCTAGGTATATGTGCCCAGTATATGTAGCCAGGGTTATATGTGCCCAGTAGATGTAGCCAGGGTTATATGTGCCCAGTAGATGTAGCCAGAGATATATATGTGCCCAGTAGATGTAGCCAGAGGTATATATGTGCCCAGTAGATGTAGCCAGGGTTAAATGTGCCCAGTAGATGTAGCCAGAGGTATATGTGCCCATGGGTAGCCAGGGTTATATATGCCCAGTAGATGTAGCCAGGGTTATATGTGCCCAGTAGATGTAGCCAGAGGTATATATGTGCCCAGTAGATGTAGCCAGAGGTATATATGTGCCCAGTAGATGTAGCCAGATGTATATGTGCCCAGTAGATGTAGCCAGAGGTATATATGTGCCCAGTAGATGTAGCCAGGGGTATATGTGCCCAGTAGATGTAGCCAGAGGTATATATGTGCCCAGTAGATGTAGCCAGATGTATATGTGCCCAGTAGATGTAGCCAGAGGTATATGTGCCCAGTAGATGTAGCCAGAGCTATATGTGCCCAGTAGATGTAGCCAGAGGTATATGTGCCCAGTAGATGTAGCCAGGGTTATATGTGCCCAGTAGATGTAGCCAGAGGTATATATGTGCCCAGTAGATGTAGCCAGAGGTATATATGTGCCCAGTAGATGTAGCCAGAAGTATATGTCCCCAGTAGATGTAGCCAGAGGTATATGTCCCCAGTATATGTAGCCAGGGTTATATGTGCCCAGTAGATGTAGCCAGAGGTATATGTCCCCAGTAGATGTAGCCAGAGGTATATGTGCCCAGTAGATGTAGCCAGAGGTATATGTGCCCAGTAGATGTAGCCAGAGGTATATATGTGCCCAGTAGATGTAGCCAGAGGTATATGTGCCCAGTAGATGTAGCCAGAGGTATATATGTGCCCAGTAGATGTAGCCAGGGTTATATGTGCCCAGTAGATGTAGCCAGAGGTATATGTGCCCAGTAGATGTAGCCAGGGTTATATGTGCCCAGTAGATGTAGCCAGAGGTATATGTGCCCAGTAGATGTAGCCAGGGTTATATGTGCCCAGTAGATGTAGCCAGAGGTATATGTGCCGAGTAGATGTAGCCAGGGTTATATGTGCCCAGTAGATGTAGCCAGATGTATATGTGCCCAGTAGATGTAGCCAGAGGTATATGTGCCCAGTAGATGTAGCCAGAGGTATATATGTGCCCAGTAGATGTAGCCAGATGTATATGTGCCCAGTAGATGTAGCCAGAGGTATATGTGCCCAGTAGATGTAGCCAGAGGTATATGTGCCCAGTAGATGTAGCCAGAGGTATATGTGCCCAGTAGATGTAGCCAGGGTTATATGTGCCCAGTAGATGTAGCCAGAGGTATATATGTGCCCAGTAGATGTAGCCAGAGGTATATATGTGCCCAGTAGATGTAGCCAGAAGTATATGTCCCCAGTAGATGTAGCCAGAGGTATATGTCCCCAGTATATGTAGCCAGGGTTATATGTGCCCAGTAGATGTAGCCAGAGGTATATGTCCCCAGTAGATGTAGCCAGAGGTATATGTGCCCAGTAGATGTAGCCAGAGGTATATGTGCCCAGTAGATGTAGCCAGAGGTATATATGTGCCCAGTAGATGTAGCCAGAGGTATATGTGCCCAGTAGATGTAGCCAGAGGTATATATGTGCCGAGTAGATGTAGCCAGGGTTATATGTCCCCAGTAGATGTAGCCAGAGGTATATATGTGCCCAGTAGATGTAGCCAGAGGTATATATGTGCCCAGTAGATGTAGCCAGAGGTATATGTCCCCAGTAGATGTAGCCAGAGGTATATATGTGCCCAGTAGATGTAGCCAGAGGTATATGTCCCCAGTAGATGTAGCCAGGGTTATATGTGCCCAGTAGATGTAGCCAGAGGTATATGTGCCCAGTAGATGTAGCCAGAGGTATATATGTGCCCAGTAGATGTAGCCAGAGGTATATGTGCCCAGTAGATGTAGCCAGAGGTATATGTGCCCAGTAGATGTAGCCAGATGTATATGTGCCCAGTAGATGTAGCCAGAGGTATATATGTGCCCAGTATATGTAGCCAGGGTTATATGTGCCCAGTAGATGTAGCCAGATGTATATGTGCCCAGTATATGTAGCCAGGGTTATATGTGCCCAGTAGATGTAGCCAGAGGTATATGTGCCCAGTATATGTAGCCAGGGTTATATGTGCCCAGTAGATGTAGCCAGATGTATATGTGCCCAGTAGATGTAGCCAGGGTTATATGTGCCCAGTAGATGTAGCCAGAGGTATATGTCCCCAGTAGATGTAGCCAGAGGTATATGTGCCCAGTAGATGTAGCCAGAGGTATATGTCCCCAGTAGATGTAGCCAGGGTTATATGTGCCCAGTAGATGTAGCCAGAGGTATATGTGCCCAGTAGATGTAGCCAGAGGTATATATGTGCCCAGTAGATGTAGCCAGAGGTATATGTGCCCAGTAGATGTAGCCAGAGGTATATGTGCCCAGTAGATGTAGCCAGAGGTATATGTGCCCAGTAGATGTAGCCAGATGTATATGTGCCCAGTAGATGTAGCCAGAGGTATATGTGCCCAGTAGATGTAGCCAGGGGTATATGTGCCCAGTAGATGTAGCCAGAGGTATATATGTGCCCAGTAGATGTAGCCAGATGTATATGTGCCCAGTAGATGTAGCCAGAAGTATATGTCCCCAGTAGATGTAGCCAGAGGTATATGTGCCCAGTAGATGTAGCCAGATGTATATGTGCCCAGTAGATGTAGCCAGAGGTATATGTGCCCAGTAGATGTAGCCAGGGGTATATGTGCCCAGTAGATGTAGCCAGAGGTATATATGTGCCCAGTAGATGTAGCCAGATGTATATGTGCCCAGTAGATGTAGCCAGAAGTATATGTGCCCAGTAGATGTAGCCAGAGGTATATGTGCCCAGTAGATGTAGCCAGAGGTATATGTCCCCAGTGGATGTAGCTAGGGTTATATGTGCCCAGTAGATGTAGCCAGATGTATATATGTCCCCAGTAGATGTAGCCAGAGGTATATGTCCCCAGTATATGTAGCCAGGGTTATATGTGCCCAGTAGATGTAGCCAGAGGTATATATGTGCCCAGTAGATGTAGCCAGAGGTATATATGTGCCCAGTAGATGTAGCCAGAGGTATATGTGCCCAGTAGATGTAGCCAGAGGTATATGTGCCCAGTAGATGTAGCCAGAGGTATATGTCCCCAGTAGATGTAGCCAGAGGTATATGTGCCCAGTAGATGTAGCCAGAGGTATATATGTGCCCAGTAGATGTAGCCAGATGTATATGTGCCCAGTAGATGTAGCCAGAGGTATATGTGCCCAGTAGATGTAGCCAGAGGTATATGTGCCCAGTAGATGTAGCCAGATGTATATGTGCCCAGTAGATGTAGCCAGAGGTATATGTCCCCAGTAGATGTAGCGCAGTGGCAGGCGGCAGTGAGCGGAACTTACCTGCGTCTTCTCTCGTCACCGGCGCGGGATGATCTGCCGCTACTCTGGTCTGGTCCAGACCAGAGCAGCAGAACTTCCGGCGCAGGAGCGAGACGGAAGGTAAGTCCCGCCCGCTGCCAAGCGCCACTCCGCACTTAGGAGGGGGACAGTCAGCGAGGGAGGGAGAGCACTAAGGTGAGAGAAGGGGGGGGGAGATTGCCCCCCTTCTCCACCGCTGCCCACAGCTCTTCCTCCACTGCGCCGCTGTCCTCCTGAAACAGGGCGGGCGGCCAATCGGCCGCCCTTTTACGGACGCTGCTGAATTCCTTACGGAATTCACGGGCAGCTTAATTTGCATAAAAAATTACGGGCTGCCCGTAAATTTACGGGCGGTTGGCAACACTGGCGCTGCGTAATATGTTGGCGCTTTATAAATACAATAAATAATAATTTAAAATACATGTAAACATATACAAATAAGAAGTATGTTTCTTCCAGAGTAAAATGAGCCATAAATTACTTCTCTCCTGTGTTGCTGTCACTTACAGTAGGTAGTAGAGATCTGACAGAAGCAACAGGTTTTGGACTAGCCCATCTCCTCATGGGCGATTCTCAGGTTTTTGTTTAGTTTCAAAAGCACTTAGCGAATGGCAGTTGCACCATCCAACTGCCAAAAATGTGCGCAGCAAGCATGGAGGCTGGCCAGCATCATTGTAGAAATCCTTTTCAGTGAGTGTGTGTGAGTGTGAGTGAGTGAGTGAGTGAGTGACGAAAACGGCTTGACAGATTTGAACAAAATTTGGTATGCAGATGCCTTACTACCTGGGATGATAGGTTCTGGGGGTCTCGCGGCCTCCCTGCACACCTGGGCGGAGCTACAAGCAGCAAATCAGATTTCACCCATTAAAGTCAATGGAAAAAATGTAAAAGGCTGCCATTCTCACAGTAATCAAGCCAGAGTCGCCACACTTGGCACAGTTGGTCACTTGGTGACCAAGGTTATAAATTCCGGAAAAGTGGGTGGAGCATAAAACGGCCAATCAAATTTCAGCCATTAGTTTTCGATGGGAAAATGTAAACTACAACCATTCTTAGACTATTAACCTTCCTGGCGGTAAGCCCGAGCTGAGCTCGGGCTATGCCGCCGGAAGGCACCACTCAGGCCCCGCTGGGCCGATTTGCATAATTTTTTTTTTTGCTACACGCAGCTAGCACTTTGCTAGCTACGTGTGCAATGCGATCTCCACCGCTACCCGCCGATCCGCCGCTATTCGTCACGCCGCGGCCGCCCCCCCAGACCCCGTGCGCTGCCTGGCCAATCAGTGCCAGGCAGCGCTGTGGGGTGGATCGGAGTCCCCTTTGACGTCACGACGTCGATGACGTTGGGATCTCCTGATGGGGCTGGGGGCTATTATGTCTCGCTACATGAAAAAAATAAAAAAATAAAAATAGCTTTGCTGCCCCCTGGCGGATTTTGATAAACCGCCAGGAGGGTTAATGGCAGGGTTCTCAAACTTTGCACAGTTGGTCACTGGGTAACTGGGATTAATATTCAAGAAAGTGGGTGGAGCCTACAACAGCCAATCAAAATTCACCTGCTGATTTTTTAAGGGTAATATTTAAACTGCTGCTATTCTTACACTGTTAATGGCAGAGGCTTCAAACTTGCTACAGTCGGTCATTGGGTCACTGGAGCTCAAATTCACTAAAGGGGTAGGGCCACAAACAGCCAATCATTTTTCTTTGCTTTATAAACTGCTTCCATTCAAACATTTTTGATGCCAGGAACCCGAAGGCTCACAAACTTGGTCATTGGGTGACTGTGTGTCAAGGTTACAAAAAGTGGGCGGAGCCAAAAACAAATTTCACTGAGAAAATATTAACTGTAGCCATTCTTATGCTGTTAATGGCAGGGTTCTCAAACTTTGCACAGTTTTTCACTGGGTGACTGGGATTAATATTCAAGACAGTGGGTGGAGCCTACAACAGCCAATCAAAATTCACCTATTGATTTTCAAGGGGAACATTTACATTGCTGAAATGTAAGAAGCAGATGCAGAAGCCTCAAACATGGTACAGTTGGTCATTGGGGGACTGGGTTCAAATTCTAGAAACAGCCAATCAGATTTGTTTAATTTCTATGGGAATATACAAATTATTGATACCAAGGACCCCAAAGCTCATAAACTTGGTCATTGAGTGACTGTATGTCAAGGTCAGAAAAGTGGGCGGAGCCAATAACTCATTTTTTTACATGGGAAAATAAACTGCAACCATTCTTATGCTGTTAATGGAAGGGTTCTCAAACTTCACACAGTTTGTCACTGAGTGAGTAGGATTAATATTCAGGAAAGTGGGTGGAGCTTACAACGGCCAATCAAAATTCACCTATTGATTTTCAAGGGGATTATTTGCCATTCTTACACTGTTATGGCAGGGGCCTCAAATCTGGTACAGTCAGTCATTGGGTGACTGGGGTTCAAATTCTGAAAAGGGGGCAGGGCCACAAACAGTCAGATTTGTTTAATTTCACTGGTAAAATATAAATTATTGATGCCAAGGATCCCAAAGCTCGTAAACTTGGTAATTGAGTGACTGTATGTCAAGGTTATAAAAAGTGGGCGGAGCCAACAACTACATTTTTTACATGGGAAAATATAAACTTCAACCATTCTTACACTGTTAATGGCAGGGTTCTCAAACCTGACACAGCTGGCCAATGGGTGACTGGGATTAATATTCAGTAAAGTGGGTGGAACCTTCAACAGCTAATCAAATTTCACCTGTTGATTTTCAAGGGGAATGTTTACATTGCTGCTATTCTTACATTCTTCATGGTAGAGGCCTCAAACCTGGTACAGTCAGTCATTTGGTGACTGGGGTTCACATTCTGAAAAGGGGGTGGAGCCACAAACAGCCAATCAGATTTGTTTAATTTCAGTGGGAAATTTTAAATTGTTGATGCTAAGGACCACAAAGCTTACAAACTTGGGTATACAGTGACTGTGTGTGTCAAGGTTTAAAAAGTGTTCGGAGCTAAATTTTTTACATGGGAAAATATATACTGCAGCCATTCTGTAAGTGGCAGGGTTCTCAAACTTGGCACAGTTGGTCACTGGAAGACTAGAATTAGAATTCAGGAAAGTAGGTGGAGCTTACAATAGCCAATCAAAATTCACCAATTGTTTTTTTTAAGGGGAATATTTAAATGGCTTCCATTCTTACACTGTTAATTGTAGAGTTCTCAAATCTGGTACAATTGGTTATAGGGTGACTGGGGTTCAAATTCTGCAAAGGGGGCAGGGCCATAAACAGCCAGATTTGTTTAATTTCTATGGGAAAATGCAAATTATTGATGAGAAAGGAACCCAAAGCTCATAAGCCAAAAACAGCCAACTTTTTACATGGGAAAATATAAACTGCAGCCATTCTTACACTGTTAATGGCAGAGTTCTCAAACTTGACACAGTTGGCCACTGGGTGACTGGGATTACTATTCAGAAAACTGGGTGGAGCCTACAGCAGCCAATCAAAACTCACCTATTGATTTTCAAGGAAGAACTTTTAAATCAGGATGATACTATTTATTGGCTAACTAACCTGCCTGGCGTTCTATTAAGATCGCCAGGCAGGCTGCGGGAGGGTTTTTTTTGAATAAAAAAAAAACTATTTCATGCAGCCAACTGAAAGTTGGCTGCATGAAAGCCCACTAGAGGGCGCTCCGGAGGCGTTCTTCCGATCGCCTCCGGCGCCCAGAATAAACAAGGAAGGCCGCAATGAGCGGCCTTCCTTGTTTTGCTTATATCGTCGCCATAGCGACGAGCGGAGTGACGTCATCGACGTCAGCCGACGTCCTGACGTCAGCCGCCTCCGATCCAGCCCTTAGCGCTGGCCGGAACTTTTTGTTCCGGCTACGCTGGGCTCAGGCGGCTGGGGGGACCCTCTTTCGCCGCTGCTCGCGGCGGATCGCCGCAGAGCGGCGGCGATCAGGCAGCACACGCGGCTGGCAAAGTGCCGGCTGCGTGTGCTGCACTTTATTTGAGCCAAATCGGCCCAGCAGGGCCTGAGCGGCAGCCTCCGGCGGTACTGGACGAGCTGAGCTCGTCCAGACCGCCCAGCAGGCTAAAAACAAATAAAAATAAGCAAGCTTTCGGCCTTGCAGCCTTCGTCCGGCTTATATCCTGTTAGTTTGCAGGCTGGTGGTACAGACAGCTTTATACATGCAACATCAAAAGGGAAAACAGATATTTTTTTCAAGCATAAATACATGTCATTAAGATGCCTTAATTTAAACAGAACATCTAAATGGGGTTAGAGGTTGTTAGCTGTGATAAGGATCCTTGTTTACTCCATGCTCACAGACCTGGGATTAGGATTGACCCAGGGGTATCGTAAATTCTGAGTTCACGAGTTCATTTAAACTGCTCAAATTCTTACACTGTTTATGGCAGAGGCCTCAAACCTTCTACAAACGGTCATTAAGTGACTAGGATTCAAATTCAATAAAGGGGGCAGAGCCACAAAGGGCCAATCACATCCCTTTGCTGGATCAACTGCTTCTATTCACACCATTTTGATGCCAGGAACCTAAAAGCTTACAAACTTCATTGAGGACTGTGTATCAAGGTCACAAAAAGTGGGCAGAGCCAAATACAAATTTCACTGGGAAATTGTAAACTGCAGCCATTCTTACACTGTTAATTCCAGGATTCTCAAACTTGACACCGTTGGCCACTTGGTGACTGAGATTAATATTCAGGAAAGTGGGTGGAGCCTACAAAAGCCAATCAAAATTCACCTATTGATTTTCAAAGGGAATATTTAAATTGCTGCCATTCTTGCACTGATAATGGCACAAGACTCAAACCTGGTACAGTTGGTAATTGTCTGAATGGGGTTCAAATTCAGAAGAGGGGGTGGAGCCACAATCAGCCAATAAGAATTGTTTCATTTCGATGGGAAAATAAAAATATTTATGACAAGGACCCCAAAGCTCACAAACTTAGTCATTGAGTGTTTGTGTTTTAGGGTTAGAAAAAGTTGGCAGGGCCAATAGCAGCCAAATATATACCCGGGCAATGCCGGGCAATTAGCTAGTAAATAATAAAAGCCTTGTTGAGGATACCCCATGAAGAGATGGACTAGCCCAAAACCTATGGGTTCTGTCAGATCTCTACTACCTACTGTAAGTGACAGCAACATAGGAGAAAAGTAATGTATGGCTCATTTTACTCTGGAAGAATCATACTCTTATTTGTATATGTTTACATGTATTTTAAAGGACTCATCAGGCATTTCTATGGAAAATAAGTGCTACTTACCTGGGGCTTCGTCCAGCTCCCAGCATGTCCCTCGCTGCAGCTCCGCCGTCAGCCGGTCGCAAGAGGCAACGGCAGCGAACGGCTGCGGGGAGAGCTGCGGCGATGGACATGCTGGGAGCTGGACGAAGCCCCAGGTAAGTAGCACTTATTTTCCATACACATTTCTGATGAGATGACTTTTTCGCAATGGTGATCCTTTAAGAATAGTCCAACTGGAAGCTGCCCCACTGCATATGCAGAGTCTGTATGTACATTAACCCCCCTGGCGGTCTATTAAAATCCGCCAGGGGGCAGCGCGGCCGTTTTTTTGTGATTTTTTTTTTTTTAAATCATGTAGCTGTTAAAGTGAACCAGAGACGAAGCACCCTTGTGTATTTTACCATAGAAATCAGTGGGAACATTAGAGAAAACATTTACCATGCTCTCTGTTCCATCCTCACTGCTAAAAGTGTCTGTTATCTAGCTGAGATAAGAATCCCGGACTGAGCATTGAGTCTGGCTTTGCTATAATGACTCAGCTATAATGATTCCTGAGCAAAGCCAGCAGGGGGCAGGCTTGGACTTGAAGACAGCAAAGAACACAGTCTCAGCTATAATTATTCTGTAGCAAAGCCAGACCGACTGCTTAGTCGGGATTCTTATCTTAGAGGTGATAACAGGCAAATTAAACAGAGAACAATGTAACAAAGAGCAGATTAGGTGTTTACTGTCATGTTCCCACTGATTTATAAGGTAAAATACATGAGGTTGCTTCATCTCTGGTTCTCTTTAAGGACTGACTGGAACTTCTCTTCAGTCCCTGTTGACTTTCCCACGATGGAAGAGGCTTTACCCAGTAGTGGAGTCTAGGTGACCACGGGTCTTCACCCACACACCCTTGAAGGGAGTGCAGGACCACACCCCCAGGAGGGGGATGTGGAACTTAGCTGCCTAGTGCCCTACCAGGTCACTACTGGGATTACCTCAGCAAGTGGTTGGGAGAATAGAGACACTAGTTGTGGAGAAAGCGTGGTCAGATGAGATCCGGAGGTCCAGGGTAAACAGAGATCAGTGAAGGTCGGGGTCACAAGCCAAAGGTCGGGGCAGGCGGAGATCAGCAGTAGTTGGGGTCACAAGCCAAGGGTCATGGCGGGCAGCAGACAACGGTAATCCAGAAGACAAGCCAAAGATCAGGGCAGGCGGAAATCAACAGTAGTCGGGGTCACAGGCCAAGGTCACAACAGGTAGATCAAATCAGGATAATAGCAGGACTGGAACAACGGCTCACCAACAGGCTAGCCAAACTGTTCAGAACGAGCAGCACTGCAGTTAGGGGCAGTGCTGCTTTTATACTGTGCATTGGCGCTGAAATTAGCGCTCTGCGCATGCGCAGGGTGCGCGTAACTCTTTGCACATGCGCGCACAATACTTTACGCATGTGCACGCAATAATTTGTGCGCGCGCACGCGTGCAGCACTATGCGCACGCAGGAGCGTGCGCAGTACTTTGCGCACGTGCGCTGCGCGCAGTGCCAAAAGCCGTGCTGGGAGAGGGACTACAAGGACCAGAGAGCCCCCGCGCGTGCGCACTAGAGGACGCACCTGAGAGCCCCGTGGAAGACCCCGATGCTGAGTGTGACAGTAGCGAGCCTAGGGCTCGCTACATGATAGCCGCCCAGCCCCTCCGATCGCCTCCGACGAGCGGCGATCAGGAAATCCCATGACGACGGGGCGGGAGGACGTGACGTCATTTAGAGTCCCGATCCACCCCTCAGCGCTGCCTGGCACTGATTGGCCAGGCAGCGCACGGGGTCTGGGGGGGGGGGGCACGGCAAAGTGCTAGCTGCGTGTAGCAAAAAATAATTATGTAAATCGGCCCAGCAGGGCCTGAGCGGCACCCTCCGGCAGCTTACCCCGTGTCACACACGGGGTTACCGCCAAGGAGGTTAAGGGCATCCATCTGGCCATACAATATCCAGCTGGAAAACACACGGCATGTTGCTGCTACTTCCGTGCTCCAGCCCTGATCATAGCGCATAGAGGACGGGGCGTGTTGCACAATTGTGCTACGTCAGTGTGATGCAAGCGTCACATTGCATAAATGCAGAAATACACCTACTTACGGCAACCGTGGGGCACAGAGAGCTTTTTAGTGCATATGACAGCTGCATACCACCGCCCCCTTCAGGCCAGACTGGGGAAGTTCACCCATGCACAAACGCACAGCTTAAATAACATTAAAACAACTTCCAATAAGGCAGGCTACAATGAATTCAATAAGGAGGAAAATGAATCTAAATATGGCCAGGGAAACCAGTGAAATAAATTCAAGGCCATTCCATGCGCCATCATCACTGATCCTTATACAGGCATATCAAATTTATCATTTTTAGACCAATAATGCATAAATTATTAATAAATCACCAAAAAGGGAAAGGAGGGAGAGAGGAAGTAAGGAAGTCACCATGTATTTTCTTTTGTTTAATATGTTTCCTATAATCTTTGTCTATTTTGAGATATTGTTAATAGCCAGTCTGTAGTTATTATTGAAGTTTGGTTGTTTCTTTTCTTGGCCATCTGTGTTTCGCATTTACTCATTCCTCTGAGGAAGTGGTGTCAGGTACAAAACATGTCAGGATTCCCCTGAGGAAGTGGTGTCAGGCACAAAACACATCAGGATTCCCCTGAGGAAGCGGTGTCAGACACGAAACACGTTGGATTTGTGTAACATATCCCTATACAGTTTTGACTAACTTGTTTGCCATCTATGCTTATGCCAGTCTATAGTTCACTGTTGGAAAGTGACAATGTACCAATGCGATGCTCTGAACATTTGTTTTCCATGTTCTGGAATAGGTAAATTTTCCATATTGTTGAATAAACTTTATCCACTTTGACATTGCATATTTTTTCCTTATGAATGTAGGCCTAAACTAGAGATGTCGCGAACCTCCGATTTTCGGTTCACGAAGTTCGCGAACCACAATAGACTTCAATGGGGATGCGAACTTTGAAAAATAGAAAAAATTATGCTGGCCACAAAAGTGACCACCATAAGTCTAACACCTGGAGGGGGGCATGGCGGAGTGGGATATATGGCCAAAGTCCCGGGGGAAAATCTGGATTTGTCGCAAAGCAGCATTTTAAGGGCAGAAATCACATTGAATGCTAAATTGCAGGCCTAACGTGCTTTAAAACATCTTGCATGGGTATACATCAATCAGGGGGTGTAATTAGAGTTCTGCTTCACACTGACACACCAAACTCACTGTGTAACGCACCGCAAACAGCTGTTTGTGTAGTGACGGCCGTGCTGGACTGGTGTGCACCGTGGCCAGAGTGTAGGCCGTCGCGTTTTTCAAGCCCATATGGTCGCCGGGCTGTGGTAGCTCAATGATAGAGCAACAGTGACTGTCCAGCTGATCAAATTTGGTCTGACCACAATGAAGCAACGACATTATCTTTTGTGTGCCACCCCCACCCGAGACACTCAAATAGCCGGCGGTCATTGCTTCATTGTGATGCACAAGCCCCTTCACCGCGGCAAGGTAATGATCACGAAGGGGGATGGGCACATGTACATGCCTTTTGTTTTTTTGTTGCAGCCGCCCGCAGTGCAGCCAGAAAAATTAGGCAGGCATGTACACGCACCAGAAAAATTTGTGTAGCGGCCGCTGCTAGCAGCGGCCTTAAAAATTCAGGAATCCGCCTAGAGTCCTGGACCCTGTTGGTGGTGGCGGAGAAGGCAGTCAAGCGGCCTGCAGGCAGAGATGCTGTGTGTGGGGACTAACTTAGTCTTCGGTCGTGCAGTAGCCCTCCGTGATCCATTCCTCATTCATTTTGATAAAGGTCAGGTACTGAACACTGTCGTGACTTAGGCGACTTCTCTTCTCAGTGACAATGCCTCCAGCTGCACTGAAGGTCCTTTCTGACAGGACGCTTGCGGCAGGGTAAGAGAGAAGTTGTATGGCAAATTGGGACAGCTCTGGCTACAGGTCAAGCCTGCGCAACCAGTAGTCCAAGGGTTCATCGTCGCTTTTCGCAGAGTCTACATCCACACTCAAGGCCAGGTAGTCGGCTACCTGCCGGTCCAGGCGTTGGTGGAGGGTGGATCCGGAAGGACTATGGCGAGGTGTTGGACTAAAGAATGTCCGCATGTCTGACATCACCCTGAGATCGCTGGAGCGTCCTGTCCTTGCCTGCGTGGACTTGGGAGGAGGAGGGTTACTGCCAGTGGTACCTTGATTGCGTTGTGCAGCCACATCACCCTTAAATGCATTGTAAAGCATCATCGACAGCTTGTTCTGCAAGTGCTGCATACTTTCCGCCTTTTGTTGAGTTGTTAACAGGTCCGCCACTTTGTGCCTGTACCGAGGGTCTAGTAGCGTGGCCACCCAGTACAGGTCATGCGTCTTGAGTTTTTTGATACGGAGGTCCCTCAACAGGCTGGACAACATGAAAGAGGACATCTGCACAAAGCTGGATGCAGACGTACTCTCCATCTCCTCTTGCTCTTCCTCAGTGACGGGACGCAACTCCTCTTCCTCCCCCCAGCCACGAACAATACCACGGGAACGTGGAGCAGCAGAAGCCCCCTGTGACGGCTGCCGCAGTTCTTCTTCCGCCGCCTCTTCCTCCTCCACAGAAACGCCTTCCTCATCATCACCATCATCAGAGTCTGACTCCTCTCCTTCCCCACACGACTCCTCTTCTTCCTCCTCCTCCTCCTCCCCCCTCTGTGCTGCCGCAGGTGTTGTGGGAACATCGGGTTCGGGTGTAAATGGCTCTCACGACTCCTGCTGCCGTAACTCTTCTTGTTCACGCTCTTCCACAGCTGTATCCACCACTCTATGCACGGCACGCTCCAGGAAGTAGGCGTAGGGGATCAAGTCGCTGATGTTGCCCTCATCGCGACTCACCAGTTTGGTCACCTCCTCAAAGGGCTCCATAACCCTGCATGCATTTCGCATCAGTGTCCAGTTGTTGGGCCACAACATCCCCATCCTCCCAGATTGTGTCCTTGTACTGTAATGAAACAGGTACTGGGTGACGGCTTTCTCCTGGTCTAGCAGGCGAGAGGACATCAGCAGGGTGGAATTCCAGCGAGTGGGGCTATCGCAAATCAGGCGTCTCACCGGCAAGTTGTTTCTACGCTGAATGACCGCAAAGCGTGCCATGGCCTTGTAAGAGCGCCTGAAATGCCCACCCAACTTCCTGGCCTGCTTCAGGACGTCCTCTAAGCCTGGGTACTTGGACACAAATCTTTGCATGACCAGATTAAGCACATGTGCCATGCAGGGTATGTGTGTCAGCTTTCCCAAATTCAACGCAGCAATAAGATTGCTGCCGTTGTCACACACCACGTTGCCGATCTCAAGCTTGTGCGGGGTTAGCCATTGCTCCACCTGTTTGTTAAGAGCAGCCAGGAGAGCTGCTCCAGTGTGACTCTCCGCTTTCAGGCAAGACATGTCTAACACTGCGTGACACCGTCGTACCTGGCATGCAGCATAGGCCCTGGGGTGCTGGGGCTGTGTAGCTGGAGAGGAGATCGTGGCACCAGCCAAGGAGGAGGAGGAGGATGACGACAGCGAAGCGGTGGTAGCAGGTGGAGAGGAGGTGGCTGGAGGCCTGCCTGCAAGCCGTGGAGGTGTGACAAGTCGGTCCTCTGCGCAGCCACGTACTCCCTGCTTGCTGCCATCGGTCACCAGGTTGACCCAATGGGCTGTGTATGTAATGTAGTGACCCTGCCCGTGCTTGGCAGACCAGGCATCCGTGGTCAGGTGGACCCTTGACCCAACGCTGTGTGCCAGAGATGACACCACTTGCCTCTCAACTGCACGGTAGAGTTTGGGTATGGCCTTTTGTGAAAAATAATTGTGGCCTGGTATCTTCCACTGCGGTGTACCAATGGCCACAAACTTACGGAAAGCCTCCGACTCCACCAGCTTGTATGGTAATAGCTGGCGAGCTAATAGTTCCGCTACGCCAGCTGTCAGACGCCGGGCAAGAGGGTGACTGGCAGACATTTGCTTCTTCCTCTCAAATACTTCCTTTACGGACAGCTGGGTACTACTGTGGGCAGAGGAGAAGGAACCGCTGAAGAGAAGAGGCGGTGTGGAGGAGGGTGGCTGTGAAGGTGCAAGGGAGAAAGTGGATGAAGGAGGAAGAGGAGAAGGAGGGCGGCTTGTCTTTTCAGGGGTGCTGCTTTTCCTCAGGTGTTCTTGCCATAGCTGTTTGTGCCTTCTCTCCAGGTGCCTACGTAAGGCACTTGTCCCTACGTGATTGTTGGCCTTTCCACGGCTCAATTTTTGCTGGCAGAGACAACAGATGGCTTTGCTCCGATCTGAGACACACACGTGAAAAAATTTCCAAACCGCTGAGCCCAGTGCTGGTCGTAATGGAAAAATCTACGCTTATGGATCATTACGCGTAATTTTACGCTATTACGCATTACGCAATTACGGTTACGGCGTAGGAAATTATCTACGGTACATCACTGTAATTACGCGTAAACTTACGCAATTACGCGTAAGGATACCTTAATGAAGGCGCTTACACTACGATGTTACGCGTAGTGCCGTAATACCCATTAATGCGTATTTTTTGACGCATGCGGACGATATGTACGCAATAGCCGTCAATGTGACAGTTATTGCGTACATATCATTCGTATGCGTCAAAACGTACGCTTATACTGAAGGGCGGGAGAAGATACTATTGGTTGCTTAGGATGTTGACTGATTGGCTACTCTTAGAAAATGGGAGATTTTACGTTAGTAATTACGCGTAAAATTACGCGTAAGTGTTCGTAAAATTACGCATGCCTAGCAATTACGGTAGACAGTGTAATTACGATACCACTTACGGTCTTACGCGTAAATAATTACGCGTAAGACCGTAAGTTACGCGTAACGCTTACGCGTAAATTTACATTGAATTACGATGCGTAAATACGCTCATGCGTAATTTCGGCCCAGCACTGGCTGAGCCCCCCTGGGCTGATGGCGCTACGGTGGCATCAGCAGCTGACGTTGAAGGGCATGTTGGCTGTCTGGCCATAGCTGGCGATACATGGCGCCAGACACTGCCCCCAGCTGTTTCTGAGGACGAGCTCCCTCTGCTTCTATCATGGAGTCGTTTCCTCCTACTCCTCTCTGACTCCTCCTCTGAACTGTCCCCCTGGTCATCTCCTCTACCGGGAACATATGTGGTATCCGTATAATCATCATCATAATCCTCCTGGCCAGCTGCACTTTCCTCAGACACCTCCTCAACTGCACCAACTTCAGGTGTTTCATCAGACCCCTCCTCACACGTTACGTCCATACTATCGCCACCTAACTCAGATGTAGAAGGTGGTGTACCTGCGCCTTCTTCTTGTTGTTGCAGTAGTGGCTGTGAATCGGTGATTTCACCACCACCAAATAACTCCTGCGAAGTGTCAAATGCAGCGGATGTGGTGCTTGTTGTAGCGCTGGTGGCTGCGGGAGATGAGGTGTTCTGTGTTAAAAACTCAATCACCTCCTCACGATTTTGGGAAGTGATGGCACGTGCCTTCTTCTGAGCACTATATTTTGGGGCAGGTCCGCACGAAATCACAGCAACACCACCTCGCACAGACCTGCCGGTGCCTGGTGGCCTTCCTCTGGGTCTGCCTCTACCTCTTCTTCTACCTGGTTTGTCCATTTTGTCCATCTCGGGGGGATGCTAGGTATATGTAGAGATGAGCGTAATGACGTAATTACGATTTCGCGAAATTTCGCGTAATTAGTGTAATTACGATTATGGCCGAAAGTACATAATCGTAATGAAGAAGGATTTCGCGAAATTTCGCCGACTTTAAGGGTTAATAGCAAAGCCCCCTTAAATGCTAAGAGCCTCAAATTTGGAGAATATATTAAGGAGATCAGGAGGAATAAGAGGAAACATTTTTTTTCAAAAAGACCTTATAGTTTTTGAGAAAATCGATGTTAAAGTTTCAAAGTAAAAATGTATACATTTAAAAATCCGCCGACTTTAACGGTTAATAGCAAAGCCTGCTTAAAGTTTAGGAACACCAAATTCCTAGGGTATATTAAGGGGATCAGTGGGAATAAGAGGAAAAATTTTTTTTTCAAAAAGACCTTATAGTTTTTGAGAAAATCGATTTTTAGGTTTCAAGGGCAAAAATGTCTTTTAAATGCGGAAAATGTCAGTTTTTTTTTGCACAGGTAACAATAGTGTATTATTTTCATAGATTCCCCCAAGTGGGAAGAGTTTTACTTACTTCGTTCTGAGAGTGGGAAATATAAAAAAAACGACGTGGGGTCCCCCCTCCCAGACCTCTTTAACCCCTTGTCCCCCATGCAGGCTGGGATAGCCAGAATGCGGAGCACCGGCCGCGTAGTTACAATGTAACAACTTTGTTACATTGTAACTACGCCGCACCCGACGTCACTCGCCGCCGCCGCCGCATACGCGTCTGTGCTGCACGGACCCGACAGAGCTCTGAGCTATATAGCTCAGAGCTCTCTAAGCATCTTTGTATTTGGGCTCCAAGGAGCCCCATTGGTCCTTAGCAGACCAATGGGGTTCCTTCAAATCAGAAGGAACCCCATTGGTCTGCTAAGGACCAATGGGGCTCCTTGGAGCCCAAATACAAAGATGCTTAGAGAGCTCTGAGCTATATAGCTCAGAGTTCTGTCGGGTCCGTGCGGCGGCTGAGCGGCGAGTGACGTCGGGTGCGGCGTAGTTACAATGTAACAAAGTTGTTACATTGTAATAACTTTGTTACATTGTAACTGATAGAACATTTCTGAGGATATTGCGTGGGATCATTTATTTAAAGGGACAGGTAAGTATTATTGGTTAATTAAGAATATTAAAGGACTTTTTTCGTGGTTATGTTTTTTGTTCAATTAAAATACTTTTTCTATGTGTTTGTGTGTTTATTTACTTTTAACTCTTAAAGGAAATGGGTAAGGGGTACAAGTACCTCTATACTAATTTCTCCTGGGAGGGGGGGTGGGCATCTGGGGGACCCCTTTTTAAAGGGGACTCCCAGATTCCACCATGAACCCCCCCCAGGAAATTGCGGCCTCCACCTCCACCGCCCATCGGAGGTGGAGAAGAGCCCCTTGTCCTTGAATTGGACAAGGGCTCGGAGGGGGAGGGGAAAGCTTGGCTGCCCCTCCCCTTCCGAGACCCCCCAATCCATGGACCATGCGGGCTGGTATAGTCAGGGTGCGGAGCCCCACGCGGCCGGTGCTCCGCATTCTGGCTATCCCAGCCTGCATGGGGGACAAGGGGTTAAAGAGGTCTGGGAGGGGGGACCCCACGTCGTTTTTTTTTTATATTTCCCACACTCAGAACGAAGTAAGTAAAACTCTTCCCACTTGGGGGAATCTATGAAAATAATACACTATTGTTACCTGTGCAAAAAAAACTGACATTTTCCGCATTTAAAAGACATTTTTGCCCTTGAAACTTAAAAATCGATTTTCTCAAAAACTATAAGGTCTTTTTGAAAAAAAAAATGTTTCCTCTTATTCCCACTGATCCCATTAATATACCCTAGGAATTTGGTGTTCCTAAACTTTAAGCAGGCTTTGCTATTAACCGTTAAAGTCGGCGGGTTTTTAAATGTATACATTTTTACTTTGAAACTTTAACATCGATTTTCTCAAAAACTATAAGGTCTTTTTGAAAAAAAAAATTCCTCTTATTCCTCCTGATCTCCTTAATATATTCTCCAAATTTGAGGCTCTTAGCATTTAAGGGGGCTTTGCTATTAACCCTTAAAGTCGGCGGCTTTTTTATATTATACGGAGCGTTACGGTTTAACGCGAAATTACGGTAGCGTTTAATGCGAAATTACGGCATGAACGAAACGCGAAATTACGCATTGAAAATTACGCTTACGGTATTTTCAATTACGATTTTAATGGCAATTACGCTACCGTAATTTCGCATCGTAATCGCAAATTTCGCATGCGTAATTATTGTAATGCGAAATTACGAAAATTTCGGCTCAACTCTAGGTATATGCAGTGAGGTGGGTTCACTCAACACAACAGGTAGTAAGATGCAGTTAGCTGGGTTCACTGAACAGTAAAGGTACTAGGATGCAGTGAGGTGGGTTCACTCAACACAACAGGTAGTAGGATGCAGTGAGCTGGGTTCACTCAACACAACAGGTAGTAGGATGCAGTGAGGTGGGTTCACTCAACACAACAGGTAGTAGGATGCAGTGAGCTGGGTTCACTGAACAGTAAAGGTACTAGGATGCAGTGAGGTGAGTTCACTCAACACAACAGGTAGTAGGATCCAGTGAGCTGGGTTCACTCAACACAACAGGTAGTAGGATGCAGTGAGGTGGGTTCACTCAACACAACAGGTAGTAGGATGCAGTGAGCTGGGTTCACTGAACAGTAAAGGTACTAGGATGCAGTGAGCTGGGTTCACTCAACACAACAGGTAGTAGGATCCAGTGAGCTGGGTTCACTCAACACAACAGGTAGTAGGATGCAGTGAACTGGGTTCACTCAACACAACAGGTAGTAGGATGCAGTGAGCTGGGTTCACTCAACACAACAGGTAGTAGGATGCAGTGAGCTGGGTTCACTCAACACAACAGGTAGTAGGATGCAGTGAGGTGGGTTCACTCAACACAAAGCTAGGTATATGCAGTGATGAGGTGGGTTAAGTAAACACAACAGGTACTGGGGTATATGCAGTACTGGGTAGTACAATGTGCAGCTCCCTGTCACACACACAGGTAGTCACTGAATGTGCTGGGCTGCTGGCAGTGGCACACACACTATCAATTAGCAAGGCTGTGCATGCAACAAAAGTGTCAGTTTGACACACAGTAAAAAAATAAATAAATACAGGAGGAGCTCTGAAAAGAGCTATTGAGGGGTGCTTTAAAAGCAATAACAATCAGCCAGGAGCAAGCTAAGCAGCCAAGAACCTAACTAATCTGTCCCTAGAAGAACAAGTCTGCAGCAGCTGTCCCTAGTCTGTCTCAGCAGGCACACGAGTGAGGCTAATGGCCGCCGGAGGCTGCCTTATATAAGGGGGGGTGGGGCTCCAGGGCTTACTGTAGCCTGAATGGCTACAATGTGCCTGCTGACTGTGATGCAGAGGGTCAAAGTTGACCCTCATAGTGCATTATGGGGCGAATCGAACTTCCGGAAAAGTTCGCCTGGCGCAGGCAAACGCGAACCCCCAATGTTCGCCTGGAACCGTTCACCGGCGACCCATTCGCTACACCTCTAGCCTAAACCGCCCATTTGTGGATTTGTAAGCTGGTTGCCTAGAAGTGATGCATTATTACTGTCTGTTGCTGACTAACATTGTTTTTGCTTGGATTTACCACCACTTGACCCTGGATATATTAAGTTTGGAGAATGCTAGAGAGCATAAAAACAGTTCTGCTACGGGAAAGCAAAAACGTGCAGCCCTTACCGGGGTCATATCAGGCCACAGTGGGGTTGCTGAAAAATGCTATATTTATGGCTGAGTTATTCCAGTTTCCTGCAACATCTATAGTGAGACTTTGTGAGAATACATCTATGCTCTCATGGTTCTAGTAAAGTCCGGCTAAACAACAATGTAGAAATGACATAGCCATTCTAGTGCTGACTGCCTGTGGGAATATGCAGTGACCAGGGGCAGAGCAATGCAGGGCAGTCCTGCACTAGTTAGATCAGGCAGACAGGTTCTCGCTACATGTGACTCACATACCACAGACTCTAATCCACTGGCTGATCAGCAGCCCCCTCTATATCTGATATGACCCCAGTGCGGGTGGCAAAATGCAGCCACCTAACAGCAGACACTGAGTAAAACATCTGTGCAGGTTTGCTGATCTCGATCTTTAGTAATTCATCCTCGTGGTGTGACTGATCTGGAGTATCTGTGCTGTATCTGCAGACACGCAGGCCTGGCATACAGCATGGGGATCTGCAACCAATCTTTTTGTTTGACTGATCTTTGGCTGATATCTAAATTAGTGCAAACAAAAGAGAAAGAGACGTGGCTCAGACCAGGTGTCACCTGACATATACTGGCTGCCAAATATCTATTGACTAATTATATTGGCACAACTAATGCATACTGTAATAATATGCAGGGCCTAAATTACCTCACATTGCTGTGCCCTGCAGGAATCGGCCCACACAAAATACTCACATCTCCACAGGGCGCCGTGTGTAGGCCTAACTGTACAGTGATAACCCCCACATAGTACCAGCCTATCACCGCCGTGTACACATGCCAGATTCTCAGACAAGGTACCCACTACTGATAAACAGAAATTATGCCTATGCATAAATGTTAAGATATGTAATGTTTTATATGCCCTTATACAGCTTATGCACTGATCTAGAGTCATATGACAATGTTGTCTGTTTGTTAACCAGGAAGTGTTAAATAAAGTTTTTACTCAGAGAACAAAAAAAGAAAAGAGGAAGAGAAGAAAACAGTGTGTGTTCCTGAGAAACCCAAGCTCTGTGCCTGTGTGAATTTATCCTCCATCAGAGATCTGCTGTAGTTCACAAGATAAGATTAGAAAACAGCATCAGACCGGTTATCCCTGCTCTTAAATCAAAATGGCAACAATAAATACGCATCCTAATTCGCAATTACGCATCACAATTGTAATGCAAAATTTGGGGGAAAATCGTAATTCATTTAGTATGTAATCGTATTCATTTGTAATTTTGCGTAATTTTCTAATGTCATTTTTGTGTTATTTTGTGCCGAGTTTAGCAGTTAATAGGAAAGCTCCCATACAAGCTATTGCTGCTAAAATTGCTACATATGTTAAGCAGAACAGTGGCTACAATTGAAAAAGGAATATTTCAAAAAGACCTTGGGGTTTTTGAGAAAATCTATTTAAAAAAAAAGCAAAGAAAAATGTTTTTATACTCATTTTTCCCCCGAGTTTAAAAACTCTCTCTCTTTGAATTGTTAAAATCGATTTTCTTAAAAAACGTCAAAGTCTTTTTGGAAGATTATTTTTTTAGACTTGTACCCGCTATTCTTTTTAACAATTTTTGTGATAATAGCACGTATGGGGGCTTTGCTATTCATTGGCAAAGTCGGCACAAAATGATGCAAAAATTACACGAACATTTATGCAAAATTACGAATTATTATACAAAATCAATTGAATGAACAATAATTGTGAAAATTTACGTGAAGTTTTCCGTAATCGTAATTAGCTGATTCCGCTAATCACTGGTACCTACACAGGGCTGCACCTGACTTGGCTCTATTGTGTGTACAGCGGCTCCTGATCCCCCTCCGAGCTTTGGCCACTAATCAGCCCGGTGGACTGATGTGCCTGAGCTCTGGTCTAGGGTATTGTTTCTCCCAACTCACCCTACATGGTCTGTGTGTTCCACGTGTGCCACTTCAGTACCCCCTCCCCCCGCATAGCAACAGAATCTCTACAGTCACCAACGGATCATGTTTAAATCCCTGCATGCCATGTGAGGAGATGTAGACCCAGTGCAGTTTCTAGGTTAAATTTCTCCCAGGGCGAGCGTAAAAAAATACGCCCCCTCCCCCCCACCCGCCCGGTTTGAATCCCAGCCAGGGCACTATTTACCGTATTTTTCGGACTATAAGACGCTCCGGACTATAAGACGCACCTAGGTTTAGAGGGCAAAATTCAGGAAAAAAAATAATATACTAAACCTGGTGCGTCCATGGTACAGGGGCGTGTTATGGACCTTTTTGTCTAATTATTATGCCTTCCTTTATGTCCTTCTTGTACTTGTGCCCCCTGTGTTCACCTATGTCCCTCGGTGTCCACTGTCCACCAATGTCTCAATGTCCTCTGTCCACCTGTGTCCTCTGTCCTGGTGTCCGATGCCTTGTGCTCTGTCCCCTTGTCCACTGTTTCCTCCATGTCCAGACTCCAGTATTATCTATCCCCATTGTCCTTAAGTTTACTATCCCTGTGTCCCCAGTGTCTGCATGTTTCCCTGTGCCCCAGTGTCTGCGTGTCCCTGTATCTGCATGTACTCTATGTTCCCGGTGTCTGTCTGCATGTCCTGTCCTGGTCTGCATGTCTGGTGTCTTTAAAAACATACACTTCATCATCAGGCTGTCCCCCGACCCCCCCCCCCCCCCCCCCCCGCAGTGTATCAAATACATGCCTCTCTTTCAGCTTGATCATCTATGTATGCATGCCCCCCGTGTCAGCATTTCAACTGTTGCAGCGTCTGCCTGCACTCTGTGTCCCCGTGTCTGCATTTCCCCATGTCTGCATTTCCATGTGTCTGCATTTTCCCCGTGTCTGCCTGCACTCCCCGGTGTTAATGTGTGCCCGGTATTTGCTTCACGTGTCCCGTGTCTTTAACACATATAAGTAGCTGCCACATAGTCATCAGGCCGTCTCCTGTTATCCAAATACGTACCGCTCTTGCAGCTTTCATTATCGCGCTGTTTCCCCGGTACCGCCGTAGCTTGTATCAATCAGGAAGTCCCGGCCGTCTTTGCAGGCAAATGCACCAATCAGGCGGGGGGTGCTGTGATTGGCCCCAATAACGGAGAGGTGGTCCCGCCCTCAACACCATCGGGTGAGCATTGCGCAGCGTGATTGGCTGTTGAGGCTAGCGCCCCCGCCTGATTGGTGCATTTCCCTGCAAAGTCGGCCGGGACTTCCTGATTGATACAAGCTACGGCGGTACCGGCAGACAGCGCGATAATAAAAGCTGCAAGAGCGGTACGTATTTGGATAACAGGGGACAGCCTGATGACTGATGACTATGTGGCAGCTACTTATATGTGTTAAAGACACGGGACATGCAAATACCGGGCACACATTAACACCGGGGAAATGCAGACACGGGGACACAGAGTGCAGGCAGACGCTGCAACAGGGGAAATGCTGACGGGGGGGGGGGCGGCATGCATACATAGTAAACACTGGGATAGAGAACACAGGCGCAGGTCCAAATTTGTAGCATTCGGACTATAAGACGCACTGACTTTCCCCCCCCCCCCCCACTTTTGGAGGAGAAAAAGTGCGTCTTATAGTCCGAAAAATACGGTATATGTTCTCCCTGTGTCTGTGTGGGTTTCCTCTGGGCACTCCAGTTTCCACCAATATCTCAAAAACATACAGCTAAGTTAATTGGCTTCCTCCTACAATTGGCCCTAGACTACAATACAAACACTTCACTAAATACATAAACATAACTATGGCAGGGATTAGATTGTGAGCTCCTCTGACAGTCAGTGACATGACTATGCACTCTGTAATGTGCTGCTGAAGGTGTCAGTGCTATATAAATACATAATAATAATATGGTACGACATTACACTATGACTATGGTAGGATTAGAGTGTGAGCTCCTCTGAGGACAGTCAGTGACATGACTATGTACTCTGTACAGTGCTGCAGGAGATGTCAGTGCTATATAAATACATAATAATGATATGGTAGGACATTAGACTATGACTATGGTAGGATTAGATTGTGAGCTACTCTGAGGACAGTCAGTGACATGACTATGTACTCTGTAAAGTGCTGCAGAAGATGTCAGTGCTATATAAATACATAATAATAATATGGTAGGACATTAGACTATGACTATGGTAGGATTAGAGTGTGAGCTCCTCTGAGGACAGTCAGTGACATGACTATGTACTCTGTAATGTGCTGCAGAAGGTGTCAGTGCTATATAAATACATAATAATAATATGGTAGGACATTAGACTATGACTATGGTAGGATTAGAGTGTGAGCTCCTCTAAGGACAGTCAGTGACATGACTATGTACTCTGTAATGTGCTGCAGGAGATGTCAGTGCTATATAAATACATAACAATAATATGGTAGGACATTAGACTATGACTATGGTAGGATTAGAGTGTGAGCTCCTCTGAGGACAGTCAGTGACATGACTATGTACTCTGTAATGTGCTGCAGAAGATGTCAGTGCTATATAAATACATAATAATAATATGAATGGACATTAGACAATGACTATGCTAGGATTAGAGTGTGCGCTCCTCTGAGGACAGTCAGTGACATGACTATGTACTCTGTAATGTGCTGCAGAAGATGTCAGTGCTATATAAATACATAAAAATAATATGGTAGGACATTAGAGTATGACTATGGTAGGATTAGAGTGTGAGCTCCTCTGAGGACAGTTAGTGACATGACTATGTACTCTGTAATGTGCTGCAGAAGATGTCAGTGCTATATAAATCTATATACAGTGGATTGCAAAAGTATTCGGCCCCCTTGAAGTTTTCCACATTTTGTCATATTACTGCCACAAACATGAATCAATTTTATTGGAATTCCACATGAAAGACCAATACAAAGTGGTATACACATGAGAAGTGGAACGAAAATCATAGGTGATTCCAAACATTTTTTTACAAATAAAGAACTGCAAACTGGTGTGTGCATAATTATTCGGCCCCCTTTGATCTGAGTGCAGTCAGTTGCCTATAGACATTGCCTGATGAGTGCTAATGACTAAATAGATTGCACCTGTTTGTAATCTAATGTCAGTACAAATACAGCTGCTCTGTGAGGGCCTCAGAGGTTGTCTAAGAGAATATTGGGAGCAACAACACCGTGAAGTCCAAAGAACACACAAGACAGGTCAGGGATCAAGTTATTGAGAAATTTAAAGCCGGCTTAGGCTACAAAAAGATTTCCTAAGCCTTGAACATCCCACAGAGCACTGTTCAAGCGATCATTCAGAAATGTAAGGAGTATGGCACAACTGTAAACCTACCAAGACAAGGCCATCCACCTAAACTCAAAGGCCGAACAAGGAGAGCACTGATCAGAAATGCAGTCAAGAGGCCCATGGTGACTCTGGATGAGCTGCAGAGATCTACAGCTCAGGTGGGAGACTCTGTCCATAGGACAACTATTAGTCATGCACTGTACAAAGTTGGCCTTTATGGAAGAGTGGCAAGAAGAAAGGCATTGTTAACAGAAAGCATAAGAAGTCCCGTTTGCAGTTTGCCACAAGCCATGTGGGGGACACAGCAACCATGTGGAAGAAGGTGCTCTGGTCAGATGAGACCAAAATGGAACTTTTTGGCCAAAATGCAAAACGCTATGTGTGGCGGAAAACTAACACTGCACATCACTCTGAACACGCCATCCCCACTGTCAAATATGGTGGTGGCAGCATCATGCTCGGGGGGTGCATCTCTTCAGCAGGTACAGGGAAGCTGGTCAGAGTTGATGGGAAGATGGATAGAGCCAAATACAGGGCAAACTTGGAAGAAAACCTCTTGGAGACTGCAAAAGACTTGAGACTGGGGCGGAGGTTCACCTTCCAGCAGGACAATGACCCTAAACATAAAGCCAGGGCAACAATGGAATGGTTTAAAACAAAACATATCTATGTTGGCCCAGTCAAAGTCCAGATCTAAATCCAATCGAGAATTGGTGGCAAGAGCTGAAAACTGCTGTTCACAAACGCTGTCCATCTAATCTGACTGAGCTGGAGCTGTTTTGCAAAGAAGAATGGGCAAGGATTTTAGTCTCTAGATGTGCAAGGCTGGTAGAGACATACCCTAAAAGACTGGCAGCTGTAATTGCAGCAAAAGGTGGTTCTACAAAGTATGTACTCAGGGGGCCGAATAATTACGCACACCCCACTTTGCAGTTATTGATTTGTAAAAAATGTTTGGAATGATGTATGATTTTCGCTCCACTTCTCACATGTACACCACTTTGTATTGGTCTTTCACGTGGAATTCCAATAAAATTGATGCATGTTTGTGGCAGTAATGTGACAAAATGTGGAAAACTTCAAGGGGGCTGAATACTTTTGCAACCCACTGTATATAAAATCGGACGTATGTGTGTGTGTATGTATGTGCCGCGATCACTCGAAAACGCTTTGACCGATTTGAATGAAACTTGGTATACAGATCCCTTACTACCTGGGATGATATGTTCTGGGGGTCTCGCGTCCCCCCTGCATACCTGGGCGGAGCTACAAACAGCAAATCAAATTTCACCCATTCATGTCAATGGAAAAAATGGAAAAGGCTGCAATTCTCATAGTAATCAAGCCAGAGTACCCACACTAGGCACAGTTGGTCACTTGGTGACTGAGGTTACAAATCCAGGAAAAGTGGGTGGAGCATTAAACAGCCAATCAAATTTCAGCCATTCATTTTAAATGGGAAAATGTAAACTGCAGCCATTCGTAGACTGTAAATCGCAGGGTTTTCAAACTTGGCACACTTGGCCACTGAATGGCTGGGATTAATATTCCAGAAAGTGGGTGGTGCTTACAACAGCCAATCAAAATTCACCTATTGATTTTCAAGGGGAATATTTAAACTGCTGCTATTCTTACACTGTTAATGGCAGAGTCTTCAAACTTGCCACAGTCGGTGATTGGGTGACTAGGGTCCAAATTCACTAAAGGGGCGGGGCCACAAACAGCCAATCAGATTTCCTTGGAGGATAAACTGCTTCCATTCACACATTTTTGATGCCAGGAACCTGAAAGTTCACTTTCATTGAGTGACTGTGTGTTCAGTTTGCAAAAATTGGGCGGAGCCAAAAACAATTTTACTTCGAAAATATAAACTTCAGCCATTCTTACACCGTTAATGGCAGGGTTCTCAAACTTTGCACAGTTGGTCACTGGGTGGATGAGATTAAGATTTTGGAAGGTGGGTGGAGCCTAAAACAGCCAATAAAAAGTCACCTTTTGATTTTCAAAGGGAATTTTTAAGCTGCTACCATTCTTATACTGTTAATAGCAGATGCCTCAAACCTGGTACAGTTGGTCACTGGGTGACTAGGGTTCAAATTCAGAAAGGGGGCGGAGCCACAAACAGCCAGATTTGTTTATTTTTCAATGGGAATATACAAAGTATTGATACCAATGAACCCAAAGCTGATAAACTTGATAATTGGGTGACTGTATGTCAAGGTTAGAAAAAGTGGGCGGCGCCAACAACTTAATTTTTTGTATGGCAGGGTTCCCAAACTTGACACAATTGGCCACTGGGTGACTGGGATTAATATTCAGAAATGTGGGTGGAGCCTACAACAGCTAATCAAAATTCACCAATTGATTTTCAAGAGGAATAATGGCAGAGGCCTCAAACCTGATACAGTCAGTCATTGGGTGACTGGGGTCCAAATTCAGTAAAGGGGTTGGAGCCACAAACAGCCAATCAGATTTGTTAGATTGATTTCAGCCATTCTGTTATTGGCAGGGTTCTCAAACTTGACACAGTTGGCCACTGGGTGACTGGGACTAATATTCAGGAAAGTGGGTGGAGCCTACAGCAGCCAATCAAAATTCACCTTTTGATATTCAAGGTGAATATTTACATTGCTGCCATTGATACACTCTTAATGGCAGAGGCCTCAAATCTGGTACAGCCAGTCAATGGGAGACTGGGGTTTACATTCCGAAAAGGGAGCGGGCCAAAAACAGACAATCAGATTTGTTTAATTTCAATGGTAAAATGCAACTTATTGATGCCAAAGACCCCAAAGCTCATAAACTTGGTCATTGAGTGACTGTGTGTCAAGATTAGAAATAGTGGGTGGAGCCAAAAACAACTAACTTTGTGCATGGGGAAATAGAAACTGCAGCTATTCTTACACTTTTAATGGCAGGGTTCTCAAACTTGACACAGTTGGTCACTGGGGGACTAGGATTAATATTCAGAAAAGTGGGTGAAGCCTACAAGAGCCAATCAAAATTCACCTATTGATTTTCCATGGGAATATTGAAACTGCAGCCATTCTTACACTGTTAATACAATAGCAGTGGCCTCAAACCTGCTACAGTCGGTCGTTAAGTGACTAGGGTTTAAATTCACTAAAGAGGCGGAGCCAAAAACAGCCAGATTTCTTTGCTGGATAAACTGCTTCCATTAGAACAATTTTGATGCCAGGAACCCGAAAGCTCACAAACTTGGTCATTGAGTAGTGACTGTGTGTCCAGGTTACAAAAAGTGGGTGGAGTCAAAAACAGATTTTTCTGGCAAATTGTAAACTGCAGCCCTTCTTCGCTGTTAATGGCAGGGTTCTCAAACTTTGCACAGCTGGTTACTGGGTGATTGGGATTAATATCCAGGAAAGTGGGTGGAGCCTAAAAAAGCCAATCAAAATTCACCTGTTGATTTTCAAGGGGAATATTAAAATTGCTGCCATTCTTGCACTGTTAATGGCACAAGCCTCAAACCTGGTACAGTTGGTCATTGGGTCAATGGGGTTCAAATTCCGAAAAGGGGACAGAGCCACAACGCTCAATCAGATTTGTTTCATTTCATGGGAAAATACAAATTATTGATGCCAACGACCCCAAAACTCATAAACTTGGTCATTGAGTGATTTTGTGTCCAGGTTACAAAAAATGGGCGGAGCCAAAAACAAATTTCACTGGTAAAATGTAAACTGCAGCCCTTCTTACACTGTTTATGGCAGGGTTCCCATACTTTGCCCAGATGGTCACAGGGTGACAGAGTAATATTCAGGGAAGTGGGTGGAGCTTATAATAGCCAATCAAAATTAACCTGATGATTTTCAAGGGGAATATTTAAATTGCTGCCATTTTTACATAGCAGATGCCTCAAACCTGCTACAGTTGGTCATTGAGTGACTTGGGTTCAAATGCTGGAGAGGGGCGGAGCCACAAACAGCCAATCTGATTTGTTTAGTTTTTCTGGGAATATACAAATTATTGATGCCAAGGACCCCAAAGCTCACAAACTTGGTCATTGAGCCTGATTCACAAAGCGGTGCTAACAGTTAGCACGCTGGTGAAAAGCCCTTTATCATGCCTAACTCAGTTTAGGCATGATAAGTTTAGGTGTGATAAGTTTAGTTGTGATAAGTTTAGGCATGATAAGTTTAGGTGTGATAAGTTTAGGTGTGATAAGTTTAGGCATGATAAGTTTAAGCACCAACTGCGTTAGCACCGCAGTGCACAGCTGATCAAAAGTTTTGCGCTAGCAAAGTCTGGTGCACTTCGTATAGAGTTTAATGGCGCTGCTTTGCGTGCGGGACTTTGCACGCTATCTACACTTACCTAAACTTAGCATGCCTAAACTTATCACACCTAAACTTATCACACCTAAACTTATCACGCCTAAACCGGCTTTTCACCAGCGTGGTGCAATGGTTATCACGCCTAAAGTCTCTAACTGGGTTAGCACCGCTTTGTGAATCGAGCCCATTGAGTGTTCGTGCATTAGGGTTAGAAAAAGTAGGCGGAGCCAACACCAGTCAAATACATACACGGGCAATGCCGGGTCATCAGTGGGTGGAGACAAATACAAATTTCACTGGGAAAACGTAAACTGCAGCCATTCTTACACTATTAATTGTAGGGTTCTTAAACTTTGCACAGTTGGTCACTGGGTGACTGGGATTAATATTCAGAAAAGTGGGTGGAGCCTACAAAAGTGAATCAAACTTCACCTATTGCTTTTCAAGGGGAATATTTAATTGCTACCATTCTTGCACTGTGAATGGCACAGGCCTCAAACCTAGTACAGTTGGTCAATGGGTGACTGGGGTCCAAATTCAGAAAAGGGGGTGGAGCCACAAACTGCCTATCAGATTTTTTCATTTCAATGCAAATTATTGATGCCAAAGCTCACAAACTTGATCATTGAGTAATTGTGTGTTAGAGTTAGAAAAAGTGGGCGGAGCCAACACCAGCCAAATACATTCCCGGGCAACGCCGGGCAATCAGCTAGTACATAATAATAATATGGTAAGACATTAGACTATGGCTATGGTAGGATTAGATTGTGAGCTCCTCTGAGGACAGCCAGTGACGTGACTATGTACTCTGTAATGTGCTTCAGAAGATGTCAGTGCTATATAAATACATAATAATAATATGGTAGGACATTAGGCTATGACTATGGTAGGATTACAGTGTGAGCTCCTCTGAGGACAGTCAGTGACATGACTATGTACTCTGTAATGTGCTGCAGAAGGTGTCAGCGCTATATAAGTACATAATAATAATATGGTAGGGCATTAGACTATGACTATGGTAGGATTAGATTGTGAGCTCCTCTGAGGACAGGCAGTGACCTGACTATGTACTCTGTAATGTGCTGCAGAAGATGTCAGTGCTATATAAATACATAATAATAATATGGTAGGACATTAGGCTATGACTATGGTAGGATTAGATTGTGAGCTCCTCTGAGGACAGTCAGTGACATGACTATGTACTCTGTAATGTGCTTCAGAAGATGTCAGTGCTATATAAATACATAATAATAATAATATGGTAGGACATTAGGCTATGACTATGGTAGGATTAGATTGTGAGCTCCTCTGAGGACAGTCAGTGACATGACTATGTGCTCTGTAATACAATACAATACAATACAATAACATTTCTATAGCGCTTTTCTCCCATAGGACTCAAAGCGCTTAGGCTCTCTCAGATTCAGTAATTGGTAGTAGGATGAAGTATTCACACAACAAAAGTTATATTTCTGCAAATGCCAAACTGAACAGGTGGGTTTTCAGTCTGGATTTAAACACGTCCAGGGATGGAGCTGTCCTGATCTGTTGAGGTAAGGAGTTCCAAAACGTAGGGGCAGCATGACAGAAGGCTCTGGGACCAAAATTTTCCAAATGTATGACTAGATTATTAGAACCTGTGGATCTGAGAATCCGGGGAGTGCTACGCAGCTGCAACATATCTTTCATGTATCCAGGGCCCAGATTATTCAGGGATTTAAATGTCAGTAGGCTGATCTTGAATAGGACCCTCCATTCTATAGGTAGCCAGTGAAGGGAGTGCAGGACTGGCGTTATGTGGCAGTGACGGGGTTGGTTGGTTAATAGTCTGGCAGCAGTGTTCTGTATCAGCTGTAGGCAGTACAAGACCTTTTTTGGAAGGCCAGTGTAGAGAGCATTGCAGTAGTCCAGTCGGGATGTGATGAAGGTAGGGATGAGCGTAATGACCTAATTACGAATTTCCGAAATTTCGCGAAATTACTACAATTACGATTTTAGCAGTAATCGAAATTTCGTAATTTTCGCAAATTACGCAAATTTTCGTAATTACGATTACGAAATTTAGTATTTTAAAGTTTGCAAAGGTTTCTATCCCTCTAGATGCCTTCATAATCGAAATTTCACTCCCGTAATGACGAATTTCGTGTCTCCAACCGAAATTTTACTGTTTCAGGTTTGTAAGGGTTTCTATCCCTCTAGATGCCTAAAATGAATAGCACAGCCAGCCAGCCACTCCTCTTCCTCCTCCTCCCTCCTCTCTCTCTCTCTCTCTCTCTCTCTCTCTCTCTCTCTCCAGAGATCTGTAGTACTTCAAAACCATACTCACATTCATGACATGTCCAGGGATCAAACCCAGGCCAACCACATGGAAGACAGCTATGCTCACCACCATACCACCAAACACACACTAAATAGACTGCTAACCTAAATCTTACTTGTAGACAGTCATATGAGACACATGCTGGGTGCAGGGCTTTGTGATTGGACCATGCGATAGAGTGAGGTGCAAAAATGAAATCATGCCTAGCAGAGGATGGTTTCACAGTGCTAAATGCTAGGCTGGCTGTGGTGCAATTGGTTAGTGTGTCTGGCTGGTAACAGCAAGGTTACAGGTTCAATTCCATCCAGGCATGTCTTTTCCTTTTGCGTTCAACAGTTGTCCAAACAGAGCCAACAGAGCCCCAGATAGCCATGTAGAGTTAGGTCACAGCTAGCCTGGCTGTGGTGCAATTGGTTAGTGCGTCTGGCTAGTAACAGCAAGGTTACAGGTTCGATTCCATCCAGGCATGTCTTTTCCTTTTGCGTTCAACAGTTGTCCAAACAGAGTCAACAGAGCCCCAGATAGCCATGTAGAGTTAGGTCACTGCTAGCCTGGCTGTGGTGCAATTGGTTAGTGCGTCTGGCTGGTAACAGCAAGGTTACAGGTTCGATTCCATCCAGGCATGTCTTTTCCTTTTGCGTTCAACAGTTGTCCAAACAGAGCCAACAGAGCCCCAGATAGCCATGTAGAGTTAGGTCACAGCTAGCCTGGCTGTGGTGCAATTGGTTAGTGCGTCTGGCTGGTAACAGCAAGGTTACAGGTTCAATTCCATCCAGGCATGTCTTTTCCTTTTGCGTTCAACAGTTGTCCAAACAGAGCCAACAGAGCCCCAGATAGCCATGTAGAGTTAGGTCACAGCTAGCCTGGCTGTGGTGCAATTGGTTAGTGTGTCTGGCTGGTAACAGCAAGGTTTGATTCCATCCAGGCATGTCTTTTCCTTTTGCGTGCGCGCGCTGCGCCATTGAACCCCATGGGGTATTTTGCGTGCGTAAAACTTTACGCATGCAAAACTTTGTGCTCGGTGTTTGGACAACTGTTGAACTCAAAAGGAAAAGACATGCCTGGATGGAATCGAACCTGTAACCTTGCTGTTACCAGCCAGACACACTAACCAATTGCACCACAGCCAGGCTAGCTGTGACCTAACTCTACATGGCTATCTGGGGCTCTGTTGGCTCTGTTTGGACAACTGTTGAACGCAAAAGGAAAAGACATGCCTGGATGGAATCGAACCTGTAACCTTGCTGTTACCAGCCAGACGCACTAACCAATTGCACCACAGCCAGCCTAGCATTTAGCATTGTGAAACCATCCTCTGCTAGGCATGATTTCATTTTTGCACCTCACTCTATCGCATGGTCCATGGTCCAATCACAAAGCCCTGCACCCAGCATGTGTCTCATATGACTGTCTACAAGTAAGATTTAGGTTAGCAGTCTATTTAGTGTGTGTTTGGTGGTATGGTGGTGAGCATAGCTGTCTTCCATGTGGTTGGCCTGGGTTTGATCCCTGGACATGTCATGAATGTGAGTATGGTTTTGAAGTACTACAGATCTCTGGAGAGAGAGAGAGGGAGGAGGAGGAGGAGGAGGAGGAGGAGGAGGAGGAGGAGGAGGAGGAGGAGGAGGAGGAGGAGGAGGAGGAGGAGGAGGAGGAGGAGGAGGAGGAGGAGGAGGAGGAGGAGGAGGAGGAGGAGGAGGAGGAGGAGGAGGAGGAGGAGGAGGAGGCTGGCTGTGCTATTCATTTTAGGCATCTAGAGGGATAGAAACCCTTACAAACCTGAAACAGTAAAATTTCGGTTGGAGACACGAAATTCGTCATTACGGGAGTGAAATTTCGATTACGAAATTGTAAATTACGATTTGAAAATTAATTACGAAATTACGAATTTGGGTCGTAATGTTAAATTTCGCATTCGTAATAAAAGCAGTTCGAAATTTCGAAAATTTCGGCTCATCTCTAGATGAAGGCGTGGACTAAGGTTGGCAGATCTTTTGGGGGATGAGGTGCTTGATTTTTGCAATGTTCTTCAGGTGAAAATAGGATGATTTCACCACAGCAGAGATTTGAGTTCTGAAGTTTAAATCCCCATCAATTAGAACTCCCAGGCTACGCACATGATCAGAGCTGCGTAGATCTGTGCCTCCTATTCCCAGTGGTGAAGACTGCAAGTTAAGTTGTTTTGTTGTCATGCGCTGCCCTCCAATCAGAAGGACTTCAGTTTTGTCTGAATTCAGTTTCAGCCAGTTGTCATTCATCCATTGCTGTAGTTCACGTAAGCAGGCGATTATAGTTAGAGTTGGGTCTGTCACACCAGGCTTGAAGGAAAGATATAGTTGGGTGTCGTCCGCATAGCAGTGGTATGTCAGGCCATGTTTTTGGATTAGTTTTCCAAGCGGTAACATGTAAATATGAAAAGCAGGGGAGAGAGGATTGAGCCCTGGGGCACCCCATACTTAAGTGATACAGGGGTGGACAAGAAGGGCCCCATACACACTTTGTGTTTTCTGCCACTCAAGAAGGATTGGAACCACTGAAGAACTACAGGGAGTGCAGAATTATTAGGCAAGTTGTATTTTTGAGGAATAATTGTATTATTGAACAACAACCATGTTCTCAATGAACCCAAAAACTCAATAACCTATTTTGGTTCCTGGACGTAGTTTCTACGTCCAGGAACCATGCGCGCTGCCGCGCGCCCCCGCGGCCGATCGCGCGCGTGCACGCGCACTCCCGGCCGCGGATTCGGTAGCCAGGGAATCAATGTATCGGTCTACGGTGCCCGATCATTGATTCCTCTCCCCCGCTGAAAAAGCGACAGCTTCTCTCGGAAGCTGCGCCTTTTCTGGCCGTTCCCTCTGCGATGAGTCACTCTAAGCGTGTGTTACGCTTAGAGTGACGTCATGTAAACAAACTCATGGCCGCCATCTTGTGGCCAAAAAGTAATACTACACCTGTAAAAAAAATTTTTTTTAAATTAACACACATTTACATTATCAATCTATTGTTTACCTCCCACCCTCCCAAAACTACCCAAATAAAATATTTACAATAAAAAAAAAAAACCATTACAATAAAAAAAAAAAAAAAAACATGTAAATATTTACCCAAGGGTCTAAACTTTTTAAATATCAATGTAAAGATGAAATATTTCTATATTTTTTTTATTTTAAACTTGTAAATAGTGATAGATGCAAAACGGAAAAAATGCACCTTTATTTCCAAATAAAATATTGTCGCCATACATTGTGATAGGGACATAATTTTAATAGTGTTATAACCGGGACATATGGGCAAATACAATACGTGAGTTTTAATTATGGAGGCATGTATTATTTTAAAACTATAATGGCTGAAAACTGAGAAATAATGAATTTTTTCCGTTTTTTCTTATTCTTCCTGTTAAAATGCATGTACAGTAAAGTGGCTCTTAGCAAAATGTACCCCCCAAAGAAAGCCTAATTGGTGGCGGAAAAAACAAGATATAGATCAGTGCATTGTGATAAGTAGTGATAAAGTTATAGGCTAATGAATGGGAGGTGAACATTTCTCACGTGAAAACGACGGAACCTGAATGGGTTAATATCAAAGCTGAATATTTTTGAAAGTAGTTTTTAGTTTTTTTTTAGTTTTAGCTATTTTAGGGGGATATCTGTGTGTGCAGGTGACTATTGCTGTGCATAATTATTAGGCAACTTAAAGAGAATCTGTATTGTTAAAATCGTACAAAAGTAAACATACCAGTGCGTTAGGGGACATCTCCTATTACCCTCTGTCACAATTTCGCTGCTCCTCGCCGCATTAAAAGTGGTTAAAAACAGTTTTAAAAAGTTTGTTTATAAACAAACAAAATGGCCACCAAAACAGGAAGTAGGTTGATGTACAGTATGTCCACACATAGAAAATACATTCATACACAAGCAGGCTGTATACACCCTTCCTTTTGAATCTCAAGAGATCATTTGTGTGTTTCTTTCCCCCTGCAGCTATCTTCCACTGAAGTGTCAGGCTGTTTCTTCCTGCAGAGTGCAGACAGCTCTGCCTGTATGTAATTCCTCAGTATGTGAAAGCCCAGCCAGCTCAGAGGAGGATTTATCCAGCTTGTAAAAGATAAGAGAGAAGAGAGAAGCTGCCCTAATCTAAATAATACACAGGCAGTGTGCAGAGAGGGGCCTGGAGGGGGGAGATGCATCACAGAACCACAACACTGAAGAACTTGGCAGCCTTCCAGACACAGGCTGACAAGTCTGACAAGAGAGAGATAAGTTGATTTATTACAGAGATGGTGATAGTAAAATGTGCTGCAGTAAGCCAGAACACATTAGAATAGCTTTTGGAACTTGTAGGATGATAAAAAACAGGATGCAATTTTTGTTACGGAGTCTCTTTAAAAAAAACAAATATATACCCATTTTAATTATTTATTTTTACCAGTGAAACCAATATAACATCTCAACATTCACAAATATACATTTCTGACATTCAAAAACAAAACAAATCAGTGACCAATATAGCCACCTTTCTTTGCAAGGACACTCAAAAGCCTGCCATTCATGGATTCTGTCAGTGTTTTGATCTGTTCACCATCAACATTGCGTGCAGAAGCAACTACAGCCTCCCAGACACTGTTCAGAGAGGTGTACTGTTTTCCCTCCTTGTAAATCTCACATTTTATGATGGACCACAGGTTCTCAATGGAGTTCAGATCTGGTGAACAAGGAGGCCATGTCATTAGTTTTTCTGTTATACCCTTTCTTGCCAGCCACGCTGTGGAATACTTGGACGCGTGTGATGGAGCATTGTCCTGCATGAAAATCATGTTTTTCTTGAAGGATGCAGACTTCTTCCTGTACCACTGCTTGAAGAAGGTGTCTTCCAGAAACTGGCAGTAGGACTGGGAGTTGAGCTTGACTCCATACTCAACCCAAAAAGGCCCCACAAGCTCATCTTTGATGATACCAGCCCAAACCAGTACTCCACCTCCACCTTGCTGGCATCTGAGTCAGACTGGAGCTCTCTGCTCTTTACCAATCCAGCCACGGGCCCATCCATCTGGCCCATCAAGACTCACTCTCATTTCATCAGTCCATAAAACCTTAGAAAAATCAGTCTTGAGATATTTCTTGGCCCAATCTTGACGTTTCAGCTTGTGTGTCTTGTTCAGCGGTGGTCATCTTTCAGCCTTTCTTACCTTGGCCATGTCTCTGAGTATTGCACACCTTTTGCTTTTAGGCACTCCAGTGATGTTGCAGCTCTGAAATATGGCCAAACTGGTGGCAAGTGGCATCTTGGCAGCTGCACGCTTGACTTTTCTCAGTTCATGGGCAGTTATTTTGCGCCTTGGTTTTTCCACATGCTTCTTGCAACCCTGTTGACTATTTTGAATGAAACGCTTGATTGTTCGATGATCACACTTCAGAAGTTTTGAAATTTTAAGAGTGCTGCATCCCTCTGCAAGATATCTCACTATTTTTGACTTTTCTGAGCCTGTCAAGTCCTTCTTTTGACCCATTTTGCCAAAGGAAAGGAAGGTGTCTAATAATTATGCACACCTGATATAGGATGTTGATGTCATTAGACCACACCCCTTCTCATTACAGAGATGCACATCACCTAATATGCTTAATTGGTAGTAGGCTTTCGAGCCTATACAGCTTGGAGTAAGACAACATGCATGAAGAGGATGATGTGGTCAAAATACTCATTTGCCTAATAATTCTGCACTCCCTGTATGCCATCAATGCCGCAGTATTCCTGTAGCCTGTTTATCAAGATGTCATGGTCAACTGTATCAAAGGCTGCAGAAAGGTCTAGCAGTATGAGGATCGAGCACTCTCCTCTGTCTCTTGCCATGAGCAGGTGGTTACATATTTGGATGAGGACAGTTTCAGTGCTGTGGTGTTTCCTGAAGCCAGACTGGAATGGGTCAGAACTGTTGTTTTGTAGGATTTTGGCTTCTAGCTGGAGGTATACAGCTTTTTCAATTAGCTTACCCAGAAAGGAAAGGTTAGAGACAGGTCCAGGGAGGGTTTTTTGAGGAGAAGCCTGATGATTGCTTCCTTCAGTAAAGCAGGAAATATCCATGATTGTAAGGAACAGTTAACAATTTTGAGGAATACTGGTACAAACAGATCGGGGCAGTTCAACATGAACTGTGTTGGGCCAGGATCCAGGTCACAGGTAGTTAGGCGGAGGTGAAGGAGGATGCTTGATGTGACTTCTTCATCAATTTCTTTGAAGTTTGACCAAGGTGTTACGTTGTCTCTGCTAATGGTCTTCGGCGCTATATTAGGCTCAGATGCTGTAAGTTGGATGGCGGACCTTATAGCGGAGACTTTGTCTGTGAAGAAATGGGCAAATTGGTCACAGAGGTCCTTTGAAGACTCGATATTAAGTTTTTGACATGCCGGGTTGCAGAGTTTTTCCACTGTGCGGAACAGTTGGGCTGGTTTGTTAACTGCATTTGCAATCTCTTGTGATAGAAAGGATGATTTTTTTTCCGTGATTACCTTTTGGTAGTTCTTCAAGTGGAGGATTAAGGCATGTTTGTCTTCTGGGGACTGAGATTTGCGCCACAGTCTCTCAAGTTTTTGGCCTTGTTTTTTCAGCTCTTTTATAGCGTTATCAAACCACTGTGCATGATGGTGTGGAGTAAGATATTTGGTGCACATAGGAGCAATGGTCTCAAAGGTGGAGGACACACATTTGTTGCATTTAAACACCAGAGTGTCAGGGTCCAAGCTGGAGTCAGTTAATTCATCAAAGCTAAGATTATCTCGGATATGTTGAGGTGTTAGCCCTTTTAAGCGGCGATATTTTATTTGATTTTTGAACTGGTGTTTGACAGCTGGTCCTGCAGAAGATGTCAGTGCTATATAAATACATAATAATAATATGGTAGGACATTAGACTATGACTATGGTAGGATTAGAGTGTGAGCTCCTCTGAGGACAGCCAGTGACATGACTATATACTCTGTATAGTGCTGCAGAAGATGTCAGTGCTATATAAATAGATAATAATAATATGGTAGGACATTAGACTATGACTATGGTAGGGTCAGATTGTGAGCTCCTGAGGACAGTCAGTGACATGACTGTACTCTGTAAAGTGTTGCAGAATATGTTAGTCCTTTATAAATACATAAGTAATTAAACAGGGCAGACTACGGAGAGGACGGATAGAGCACACTATGGAAAGGGCAGACAGGGCATGTCAAGAACCGGCCCCGAGGCACGCCTGCGTATACGGTTCCCGATTGCGGGTTTGACCAGATCAAGCGGGGAGCAGCCTTATTCAAGCTAAAACAAGGCTGTGACCCCTCAGAACACTTCTCACTGCCACCACTAGCTGCCGCTAGACACTTCCACTCTGCTGTCGAGTGCTCAGCATGCAATCCGCATTTTCGTATTCGGGTCAGCTTTGCGCTTTAGGCCGAATACGGGAACGCCACGCACACACACACACAATACAATCGTACAGTAGCACGGCACAATCAGGCACGGAACTTGTAATGCAAGTTACACTGCAGTCTCTCCTTCTAGGCTACGAGTGTTAGTTTAGTACAGCAGAAGTCAAACGTATTAAATAACGATTTAATATTCCAGGAAAAAGTGGAACAATGCAGAAAATAATATGTACAAAAGATTTACAAAAACAAAGTAAAAAGTTACAAAATAAAAGTTACAAGGATACACAACAAGACAAGTTGCAAAAATAAAAGGGAAATAAAAACGATACCAGCATAGGTTAGAACGTGGTTGGCGGGAGAACGCCATTTCTGATTCGCAAGAGAAGATGATCTGTGACTGTCCTAGCTGCTGTTTTATAGCAAAATTTGAGCCCCGGGGCCACCCCAATGTCCAGGTCCAGGAATAATCCGATTTCCTGTTTAAAGCGTTCCTGTTTTAGCTTGTGAAGTTTGGGGTAAAACTATAGTCTAGTACATACATCAAAAGATTGCGGAGTGAGGCTTCCTCCTGTCATATGTAAATTCCAAGGCTTTTCCTGTCCACTTTGAACTTGGCAGACTCAATTAGTCCGATTGTATTTTGGCCAACAGGTAGAGGTTTACATGAATACAAAGATCAAAGCAAGGCAACAAAAGAGGGGCTTGTTATCTAATTACCTCTTTCCTAATTAGAAGCAGACAATGGTAGCTTCTCCTGCTGGCCATTGAATGCAGAGGTAATTTACATTTATATAAGGAACTCCAGGAAGCCAGGCTGGCCTACATCCATCTCTGAAAGATACACAGCAGATGAAAAATGAAACATATGGCTTCCGTATTATCCCAACATCATAACTATCTGTGATATCATGACACCTCCCCTCTTCCAGATGGCACTGGCAGATGATTCTAATGAATCGTCCTGCCAAAGCCTACACTGATGGCCGGGCCTGGGGGGGGGTAACTCCTTAGCATTCTCATGAGGGTTTCCCACCTGGCAGTTAGCTCCAAGCTACATGGCTGGAAAACTAGGCAAGGTGGCTGCAATGCGTTGTTGCCTCTGGCAACCGGACAAACCAACTATAGGGATGATGGTCCATGACGACCCTGAATTTGTGACCATAGAGACAGAGCTGCAGCTGGGGAAGGGTTCCAACCGTCACTACATGCACTTTCTCTATAGTGGCAGGAGCTATTTCTCTGTACCTTTGGAGAACGATTATCTGCCAGTCTGCCTCCTCCACTTCGGACAGCTCCGAGGGAATAACTTCCCAGAACCCTCTCAGCCTGCCCCCTCCAGCTGGTGACCCGCTGGCCAGAACCATGAGCTCTTCCAGGCTGCTGTCAAATCGAACAGCCCCAAAGAGCTCAGTGCTGCCTGTAACACACGCCAGGAAGGTTGCAGACGGAGAGGCTCCTGGGCCCTCAGGGCCAGGTTCCAAAGTGAATGTTGCTGACCCAGCAACATTTGCCACTTCAGCGGACAGTCCCTCTGCTGTAGACCCGCTAGCACTGCTGGTTACCACTGCAGTGGAGGGAGTGTCCGCATCACACATATCATTGCTCATACATTTGATCTCAACAACATCTGAAGGGGAAAGATCTGGACTGATGCCGTCTGCCCCTTTAGCGGGCAGTTCACCTGCTGCAGCCCAGCGACCACTGCTGGTTACTCCTGCAGCCGACGGAGTGTCCACATGACAAGCATCATTATGTAGCACAACACATATGATATCAACATTATCCGCCTTACACATATTGACATTTAGAACATCACATTCAACATCAACATTATCTGCAGCATTATACACAGTGCTACTCAGCACTTCACAAGTAGCATTATACACAGTGCTACTCAGCACTTCACAAGTAGCATCAACAGTTCCTGCATCGATTACCTCGAAAGTCCGTGCATCATAAATTACATCATCAGTTTCTGCATTCGCTGTATCAACATGTCCCACTCCAGGCCTAGGCACTGGAGACTCACTAGGGCTGGCTCCTAGTACACAGTCTTTAGCCCCTGGAGGCTCACCAGCATTTCCCACTTGCACAGAGTTATCAAACAGTACTTTGCAAGAGTCCTGAACTTCTGCTGGGGAGGCGGGCTCCACGGGGTTGGATTAGGCTCATACCGGGCTACTAACGGTCCCAGGTCAGTACCCATCAAAACGTTGGTGGGGATGGCATCAGTTACCCCCACTTTTCTCATTCCACTGCCGGCACCCCAGTCCAGGTGAACCCATGCAGTGGGTATGGCGGGGGTGACACCCCCAACTCCTTTGACAGCCATAGTCTTGCCAGGAATGTACTCCTTGGATTCACAAGCTGGGGGTGCACTAGAGTCACCTATGCTCCAGTGTCCCTCAGCCCAGTGGCAATTGTACCCCCAGCTGTGACAAGCTGCAGATTCTCTGCATAGCCAGTAGCATTTCTGGTAGCACACAAAGCAGTTTGGACTTCACTGGGGTTTGAGGCCTCACTGGATTTTGGGCCCTCACTCTTCCTCTCTGGGCAAGTCATGCTGATATGACCCACCCTGTCACATACAAAGCATTTCCGAGTGTCAGTGGTTGGTTGCTTGAATCCAGGAGACAGCGGTGTTTGCCTCCTCTGGGTGATGGGTGACACAGGTTTAGCAATCTGTTCTCCCCTCCAGCTGGATTTAGTAGTCCTCCGGGACTCGGGTGCTCTATGGGCTGTGTAGGAATCGGCAATCTCCGCAGCCTCATCCACTGTCTTTGGTTCTCAATCCAGCACAAACAGCCGGACATCAACAGGACAAGTGTAGAGGAACTGGTCTTTCATCATCAGTTCCTGCAGGGCATCCAAGGTTTTGACTGACAGTCCTTTTAACCACTGCTGGAAGGCAGTGCACAGGTTGCAAGCATGATCCAGGTAACTGTCACTAGGACCTTGCTGTACTGTCCTGAAACGTTTGTGACACACCTCTGGCGTGAGGTGGTATCGCGTAATGATGGCCTTCTTAATTGCCTCAAAGTCTGTTTCTTCCACCTGGGGGAGACTCACAAACGCCTCCAGGGCCTTGCCTCTCAGCCCTGGTGTGACATACCTTTCCCACTGCTCGCGGGGCACGCCATACTGCCGACAAGTCCTTTCAAATCCCTGTCAGAAAGTGTCTATGTCAGAGTCCTTGTCCATAGCGGGAAACTTATCCAGGGGGATTATGTGGACTCGCTCACCTTCGCTTTCTGCGGGTTCAGCAGACCTGCTCTGCTGCTGAAGGTTAGCCAGCTCCAGCTGGTGTCGCCGTTCAGCACTTTCCCTCTCGGCCTGGTGTCACCGCTCAGCTTGTTCCCTCTTGGTCTGGCGTCGATAGTTCAGCACGATCGTTCTCTGCCTGTCGATGCAGTTGGATCAGCTTTAGGTGCAGTTCTGGATCAACCGAAACCAAGTAGCTGTAGGTCAGCTTCCAGAGATGCCATCTCCATGTTTGGTGGATCATTCAGGACATCATCTCCACTCACATTCTGTGGCGGGAGCGATTCCTCCTCTGGCGTGTTGTGAGCTGCATCTGCTGGCGGTGGAGCACAGGCTTGCTCTGCCTCATCATACTCCTCGAGGGCACAAACTAACTGCTCCTTAGTCTGGCCGCTCACCATCTCGATGCCTTTGTGCTCACACAGGTTGAGTAGTATTTATTTGCTTTGCCTTGCATAGCTGGTTGCTTTCTGAGCCATGCAAAAGAAAAAGAAAAAGGGGGAGGGGAAGCAAAATACCAAGTGTGTACCTTTGTGAAAAAAAAGTATATAGATTCTGCACTGAGTAGACTTCTGTAGGCTAGTCGCTTCTAGCAAGCTTCCAGCCTTTAGTACTCAGAATAGCGAGCTAAACTGCGTACTAATGTACTAAACAATCCCACCACTGCCAGCCAATTATGTCAGGAACCGGCCCCGCGGCACGCCTGCGTATACGGTTCCCAACTGCGGGTTTGACCAGATCAAGCGGGGAGCAGCCTTATTCAAGCTAAAACAAGGCTGTGACCCCTCAGAACACTTCTCACTGCCACCACTAGCTGCCGCTAGACACTTCCAATCTGCTGTCGAGTGATCTGCACGCAATCCGCGGTTCCGTATTCGGGCCAGCTTTGCACTTTAGGTCGAATATGGGAACACCACGCACACACACACTGTAACGAATGGGGAATTATTTCCATGGTCATCGCACAAGATGTGCACTGACACTGCGGAAATCCTCCACAAGCGTTTAAAACAACAGAACCCAGCTTTGGTGCAATGCACTTGTAGAGAGAAATTCCCACCGGCAGATGGAGCTGTGGAGTGCAGAGGAATAACCCCTCTGCACTGCCTCAGATGCCAGTGGGGAATTGTACGAGGTGAAGCAATGCAGGGCAAGATAGCCCTTAGAGAGAGAGAGAGAGCACAGAGACAGAATGTATGTATGTCCACCAATCTAGTCACCACCCGGCGACGGTGAACACACAACAGCGAAGACCAAGTGGGAACGCAATCGCAAGAATGGCGATTGCTAATAGCGACACCAGACTGAGTAAGACAGAGCAAAGGAAGAATAAAGACAGAACTGATAACAACTGTAATCCAACGCAAAGGAGCAGACAGGACTAACTACACGTAGTCACCACATGTTAAGCGCAATAGCGACAAAGCGCGTGCACGGCACGGTTGCCACACGATAAGCGCAATAGCGACAAAGCGTACCAACCCTGACTAACCAAAGAAACACGAAAACAAAAGAGAACGCGAACGCTTGCTAAACGGTTACCTCACCGAGACGACAGCAAGCGTTCGTTCCAGACAAAACAGACAGAAGGAGTAACCAGTAGCAACCGCTGCTCTGGCTACACTCCTAAGGCAGAATACAGAAGGAACCACTGCCTCTACCGCTAGGGTGGTTGCAATCCAGACAGACAGACAGATGGAGCAACCAGTAGCAACCGCTGCTGTGGCTACACTCCTAAGGGAGAATACAGAAGGAACCACCGCGTCTACCGCTAGGGCGAATGCAATCCAAACAGACAGAGCAATTTTTTGTCGACCGCCGCTGGCGACAGAACAATCGCAACAGATAGACAGAACTAGGCAATACAGATAATATTAGCAAACAATTAGCAAAGGGCTGAGACTCAAGGTAAGTCTAGCAGGATCAAACATTTATGACCAGCAGTTAATTCTGGGAGGAAATTGTATTTATACTGCAAGCCATCAAAGGAAGCAGCTAAGCAATTTGCATGACAAGTGGATGCAAATTCCTCACCAGAACAGCAACTCTGCAACTTGCAGAGTGAAGACAGGTCTCTTTTCCAGGGACCTGCAGCACTCAGACCTAAAAAATGTCCAAAAAGTTTTCTGCCTGTGCAGACAGCAGAGCAGATCATTACAGTACCCCCCCCCCCCCCTCTAGGGACGGCTTCCAGACATCCCTCAAAACTGATATTTCCAAAAAAAAATCTGACTGAACACTCATGAAGGTCGGGTCAGCCCGACAAGACCCAATGCCAGAGTCAATCCTCCTGAAACTGAACTCATCGGGAGCAGAAGCCACCGAAACATGCCCATCAGTACTACAAGCCCCAGCATAACACCCATCAGAACTGTGAGTGCCAGAGAAGAACCCATCGAAACTCTCTGAGCAATACCCACCACCTTCCAGGGACCGTCCAAAACTACCAAACCTCCCACAATACCTATTCAAAGTGTCCCTATCAACACAAAAGCCACTGTTGATCCCATCCAGGGTACCAAGACAGATTTCTCCCAGAATCTCCCAGAACACTTTGAAGCTCCGCAGAGATCCCAAGAGGCCAGAATTCTCATTAGGCTCACATGGAGAACTATTAAGAACCCCTATGGAACCCATGACAATTCCAGGTTCTGGATTACCAGGACAACCATCAAGATCAGGGCTTTCAGGGACCACTTCTGGGCATGCAGGCAGGCAGGCAATATCAGAACATGTCTCCACCGAGGAAGCATCTGAGCATGCTGGTAACCGAGACACACTTGGGCATTCTGGCTCACAGAGCGCATCGGGGTACACTAGCACAGGAGAAACCTCAGGACATGTCGAGGAACTGCAAACCTCAGAGTCCGTCACGACAAGACCAAAACCAGGACCGGGTAGAAAATCATCACGAGTAGTGGTCACAAGTACTGGTCTTTCAAAAGAAGACTTGGACTCAGAATTAGAAGTCTCTGTGACAGTAATTGTATCTAACAGAAACGCATCATTGACTACGCATGACTGAAACTCCACAAGAGCTGCAAAGGTAGTCAGCATAACAGCAATACCTACTGAAGTGGGCAATACCCCAGAAGGACCTGGGGGGCAGGAGGCATCTCCAAAAAGTTCTGCACCCTTTGGGAGGAACTTGGAGACCTCCAAAACATCAAACAAAACCTCAGGAGCATCATTTCCCAAGTTTTCCGACAAAGTCATCGAGGATTCTGAACTATCCATGTTACAGCGCAAAACATCAAATACATCTTGCGGACAGGGCAAATGTCCCAGGGATGGTTCTACAATCCGCTGAGACTGAATTTCATCTTCAAGAACAGGATGCACAGGAATATCTACTGGAACAAACACTGACTCCCTGACTCTAATCTCACTGCATGCAGAATCCTTCATAGCAGTCAAACTAGACTGCAATTCCAAACTGGCAGGAGGACAGGTGAGAGTAGTTGCAATACCTGAACGAGCCACTAGGTTTACTGCAGGTGATTTTATGCAAGGCAACATTGACTCGTCCAGAGTACGGGGTGGAGAGTCCGTACTTTCTTCAGAACAAGAAAGGGACTCACAAATGTCAGTGCGAGTGGACATCATTGTTTCATTTATGATACAGGGTGGACTCACATAAATATTCTCTGGGCTAGGCAAAGATCCCTCAGAATCAGAGTGAGACATAGATTTATTTGCAGACGAAGTTGAGACAACAACATGAGGAACTTTATTAGTCATGTTAACATTACTCTTGAGGTTGCATAATTTAGGAATTTTCCCCATAGCAGGATCATAGATGGAAGATCTTAAAGAATTACTGGGAGAAAAAGATCTGTTTTCAAATGACAAGGGATCCCACACATCTTTGACAAAACTGACACATTCATGTTGATAATAATCTGCAGGAACACCTGAGAAACAGGCATTAGATCGCACAGTATAATACAGATTTTACCAGGCGCTGAAGGGGATCGTCTACTCCTATAAGCAGCGTGTAGGACTGAGGGGTCCCCTTAAATACGGTGACCATACGTCCCGCTTTACCCGGGACACGTCCCGCCTTCGGAGGGCGCTGTCCCAGGCTGCATGAGGTCCCGGGAAACGTTCCGCTTTTAGCAGCGGGACGTCCCGGCCTCGGGACTCTGGCCACCCAATGAACTAGCCGCAGCGTCTAATAGATGCTGCACTAGTTCATTCCCCGCAGCGCCGCTCCAGCAGCCTGCATATTCCTCCGGCAGGCACAGGCAGAGCAGGGTTACGGGAAGATGGCGTCCGGAGGCAGAGCCCTGTACTGGAGACCATTTGTGTCTCCAGTACAGGGCTCCGCCTCCGGACGCCATCTTGCCGTAGCCCTGCTCTGCCTGTGAGAGGAGAGCGGGAGATTGAAGAAGGATCGTCCGGAGGAGCTGCACACACCAGAGGCCGGCTGCGTGAGGGGAAGTCTTCTGCCAGGTGAGTAAATGCTTTTTTTTTCCAGGTGAAATGTGCCCACATTGCATCTATTTTGTACTGACATTTTGGCCGCATTGCGTTTATTTTGTACTGACATGTTTGCCTGCATCGCATTTATTTTGTACTGACATGTTGCCGGCATCGCATTTATTTTGTACTGACATGTTTGCCCACATCGCGTTTATTTTGTACTGACATGTTTGCCCGCATCGCGTTTATTTTGTACTGACATGTTTGCCCGCATCACGTTTATTTTGTACTGACATGTTTTCCCGCATTGCGTTTATTTTGTACTGACATGTTTGCCCGCATTGCGTTTATTTTGTACTGACATGTTTGCCCGCATTGCGTTTATTTTGCACTGACATGTTTGCCCGCATTGCGTTTATTTTGTACTGACATGTTGCCCGCATTGCGTTTATTTTGTACTGACATGTTTGCTCGCATTGCGTTTATTTTGTACTGACATGTTTGCCCGCATTGCGTTTATTTTGTACTGACATGTTGCCCGCAATGCGTTTATTTTGTACTGACATGTTGCCCGCAATGCGTTTATTTTGTGCTGAAATGTTGCCCGCAATGCATTTATTTTGTGCTGACATGTTTGCCCCCATTGCGCTTATTTTGTACTGACATGTTTGCCCCCATTGCGTTTATTTTGTGCTGAAATGTTGTCCACAATGCGTTTATTTTGTGCTGACATGTTGCCCGTTGTGTTTATTTTGTGGTGTCTGGGGTAACTGTTGCTGCTTTTATTATTTAATGGTCATAGTTGGTTGTGTTTGCTGCTTTGAGGTTATGGTATACTATTAAATAGCATCACACCATTTCTGCACACCCATGATGCGAATCCTCGTTTGACCACATCACGGCGTAAACACTGCTTTCTTATGCCTCGCTGTTGCATCATTATGTTAGCTCCGCCCATATAATGTCATGGCCATGCCCATTTTTTGGCGCGGCGCGCTGTGCACGCCGCATATTTCGGGTCACGCTTCGCGCCCCCCCCCCCCCCCCCTCCATCCCCCCGTCCCAGGTTGAGCCTACAAAAATCTGGTCACTGTACCTTAAAACCTCAGAAAATAATCAAGGTATAAACAAAGAGTCTGTCACGCGCTGAACTTCAATTATTTAAATCTCTTTTTATTGAATAAAATTCCTCAATAAGTTCTCCAAACTATATATTGCACACTATTTCAACCTGCATCATACTCTCATCCACACTCTAGAAGGGCCCTTCTGAAAAAGCATACAAATCCAAAATTCTTTAAAAAAGATCAAATGTATCAAAAATCATGTCAAAAATATCCAAAAATATCGATAAAAGACAAATAGTATCAATAAAATATTGCAAAAGACTCATAGAGGCAAGACGCAAACGCAAAAGGGGATGTAGGGGGGTAGGAAAAAGGAAAAAAGGTAGTAGAAGATGGGATACCCGCAATGGATAATGGGGTACTATTTAACTTGAGCAAACGAGAGCTAAAGAGTAATGAAATGAACCTTTTGGCAAAGGGGCTTAAATTTGCCCTGAGCAGCAATATCAGCAAATTTGAATCATGTATTAAAGAGAATCTGAAGCGAGTATAAAACTCGCTTCTTCTCTTATATATAGCAGGGGCATTTGTGCCCCTGCTAAACCGCCACTATCGCGCCGCACAACGGGGTCCCTTACCCCCTAAATCCCCTCTGTCCTCGCCGGGGATCGCTTCCTGTTTGAGGCAGGGCTACACGCCGCAGCCCTGCCTCACGCGCGTCTGTCAGCGCGTATCTCCGCCTCTCCCCCGCCCCTCTCAGTCTTCCTTCACTGAGAGGGGCGGGGGAGAGGCGGCGATGCGCGTCTGATAGATGCGCTGAGAGGCAGGGCTGCAGCCGTTAGCCCTGCCTCTCGGAGCAGCAAAATCTACGACCAAGTTGGTCGTTGATATTGCAGGGGGGGGGATTGGGGGGTCAGGGACCCCCGTTGTGCGGCGGTATAGTGGCGGTTTAGCAGGGGCACACATGCCCCTGCTATATATAAGAGAAGAAGCGAGTTTTTTACTCGCTTCAGTGTCTCTTTAATATGAAGAAATTTATGAGGAAACTCTGTTTAAATAAATATTTTCTGAAGAACCCTCTACAAAGGGAGGATGAGGATCAGAGGTTCATTCATACCTCTTTAAAGAACCCATCCACCTTTTTTTCCGCAAACGGAGTACAGTGATGCGATGACAGCCTTTGAGAATCTGGTAGAGAAGGATATCAGACGGGTGAAAACCAGTAGATTCGGGAGCGATAATTTAACTAGCACTGAAAGGAAAGCAATGAAGGGATTGCGGAACGATCCAGCTATCACTGTACGCCCTGCGGATAAAGGTGGGGGGATTGTAGTACTGGATACAGAGGCATATCGGACTGAAGCATTTAGATTGCTAAGCGACCCAGAGACCTATCACATCTTGGGTTGCGATCCAACAGTCGAGTATGCTAAGGAACTTAGAGAATTACTGGATGAGGGAGTTTCTGATACGAGTTTCTGAATGTTAAATTCCCACGCAGACCATTGTTTTACCATCTGCCAAAAATTCAGAAGTGTCTAATCAATCCACTCGGTAGGCCTATAGTATCCGGTGTGGACTCGCTAACAGCGAATCTATCCAGATATGTGGACACTTTCCTACAGAAGTCCGTAAAAAACGCCAAGGCCTATATTGCGGACACAAAGCAAATTCTGAATGTTTTGGGGAGCCTGCGGTGGGAAGAAGGTTGGATCCTGTGTACATTGGATGTAGCATCCCTCTATACCATAATCAACCATGAGAGGGGATTGTAAGCGGTAGATTTTTATCTAAGTAAGGATGAAACAATGGATGTGACTCAAAGGGAATATGTTTTGAAGTCGATACGATTTATATTGGAGCACAATTATTTCCAATTTGATGAATGTTGGTATGTGCAGGTCGGTTGGACGGCGATGGGGACAAGGTTCGCACCGGCCTATGCAAATTTGTTTATGTCCCATTGGGAAGAGGATCATATTTTTGGGGAGCAGGGCCCTGGTGCGAACTTGGTCCTCTGGCGTTGTTTCATCGACGATGTGTTGTTTGTCTGGAGGGGTGATCTTCCATCGCTGCACAGGTTCATTGAGGACATTAACGGGAATGACTGGATGATACGGTTCACTGTGGACATTAGCACACAAACTGTGAATTTCCTGGATCTGGAATTGTATGTAGAAGGGGATGTGCTTAAAACAAGAACATTCCATAACCCAGTGGATGTTAATAGCTATATCCTGTATACCAGTTGCCATCTACCACGATGGCTGAACAATATTCCCAAGGGACAGTTCACAAGACTCTGCTGTAATTGCACAAACGTAGATTATGATCAGGAGGCAGAGAAGCTACAGAACTGTCTCTTGGAGAAGGGCTACCCAGAGGAGAATATAGAAAAGGCCAAGGTGGCCATTAGAGATAAGGATCGAGGAGAACTACTCGGTCCTAGATTGGAGAAGAATTGGGAACATAATGATTTTAGTATTGTCCTGCAATATACATCACATTCGAATAAAATCACGAATATAATCTGTAAACATTGGAATGTGTTGAGAGAGGACAAGGTTATTTATTGGTGACCAATTACCAGTTGCCCCCAAGGTGTTTTTTAAGTGGGCCCTTAATTTGGGACTGTCTATTGCAACAGCGGTTAATGAAATTAGGAAGAGAGGTGATGGTGGGAGGGGGAGGGGGAGGGGAAGAGTAGGATTTGTGAGATGTGGGCTGTGCCTAAATTGTAGGAGGACCAACAATCCAGGTAGAGTTTTGGAGGTTGAGGCCCTGGATTTGGTAAAATATAGGATTAGGGACCACATCACCTGCACCACCTGTGGGGTGATTTATTGTATTCAATGTCCCTGCAATAAAAGGTATATTGGGAGAACAAAGAGGACACTGCAGAGCAGGGTGGGGGAACATTTTAACAATATACTCAAAAGAAATGAGGGACATCCGCTCTCTAAACATTATAAGGAACATCATGGGGGTATTCTAAGGGGTACTATATTTTTTGGACTTGAGATTGTGGAGCGTAGTGGGAGTGGAGGAGACTATATAAAGAGGATGTCACGGAGCGAATCAAGGTGGATTTTTCAGTTAGACACTATTATTCCGAAGGGCTTAAATAGTGAAATGGAACTCTTTGCCTTCTTTTGAAGTTAGGAGGTTAGACACCCTGGGTTAGAGTGTATAATGTAGAACACACCCTGTAAATACAGATATAGGGGTAGGTGTTGAGGGGTGAGTGGTTTATGTATAGTAATGGGGCTGCTCAAAATGTGCATTGATGTAAGCCTGTGGGCTCTTATACATAATGAAGATCTGTGCTTGCAATGGAGTGCTGTGCGTGTATGAGATGTAGTTCTATGTATATATATTTTTATCTTTATTTTTATTTTTATTATTCATTTTTTATATCAGATCCTATTTTTTTGTTTTTTGTATTTTCATAAAATTTTTTTATCATCTAATATGCTGGAAGCACCATACCAGAAGACCTAATGGTAAAATATAATTTTGGATAGCATATCCGGGAATAGGACTGTCCAGCCCACTATGACCCATGACCACAAGAATCAGGGGGTTGGATGATTTGCGAGTTGATATATAGGGAGCAGGGACAATCGGGACCTTAGACTTACAAAACCCTCCTGAGGAAGGCCACCGTGAAGTGGCTGAAATGCATTTAGGTTTTTTTCCCTTTAAAAACGTATACTCTAAGATTGGAGAGAACACTGCAACTAGGATTATCCACACAAGCACGCAGCGGTATCCTGAGATTGAGTTCCAGCAGACTCTATGGTGGTGACGTCACCCGAATATATCCAACACGAGTGAGAAGCGATTGGAAGCGCTGCGAGCGTACCACTGTGTCTACTACACGGAAGTGACGTAGGCGGCGCTTGGAGACCAGCGTGATTAACAGTACGAGAGGAGTCTGAAATCAGACGGTCCCGGTCCCGCGATAGTGATGGACGATTGAGGGTGTGTAACAATACCTGAGGATAAGAGCAGATCAAACCGTGAGTGTGGGATACTCTTTCTACATTCATTAAAACAAGCAACTTGGGCTGAAAGATAAGATAGCACATGCTGTGACAGAGACTATATATATATATATATATATATATATATAGGACATATATATATATATATATATATATATATATAGGAAATATAAATATATATAGGACATATATATATATAGGACATATATATATGAGTCCCAGTCCCGCGATAGTGATGGACGATTGAGGGTGTGTATATATATATATATATATATATATATATATATATATATATATATATATATATATATATATATAGGACATATATATATATATATATATATATATATATAGGACATATATATATATATAAATATATATATATATATAGGACATATATATATATATATATATATATATATATATATATATATATATATAGGACATATATATATATATATATATATATATATATATATATATATATATATATATATATATATGACATATATATATATATATATATATAGGACATATATATATATATATAATCATCCGATAACGGTGTCTCTTTATTGGAATTGATTGGTTGGTGTGTGTGCAATTCATCCAAAATCGTCTGCCACACACAAATCACCGGATCCACAAAACACTCGTCACACTCATCAGATTCAATCAAAGTGTACACAGAATCAACTGAAGCATTACAAATCTCTTTGCTTTCTGCGATGTAAAAATCACAAAACGCCTTCCAATCAATCTTAAACTCCTCAATCAAAGCCCCAATCTCCCACGGAGCAAATGGAGGCTCAAACAACCCTGTATCAAGATAACACTCATACGGGTTGGGATCAGGAACATGCATAGATTTTCTTACTCCTTTAATATACTGAATGGTTTTGCATGGAAGGGATAGAAGAGCTGACTGATTAGCAGGTACACACTCATCAAGAATGGGTGGTAAACAAGGCAGTTTAAACCAGTGGGAAAAAATCAATGTAAGAAAAATGTAAGGAATTGCTTTTCAAAATCTCATAAGCCCACAAAAACAGATCCCCTTGCAACAGAATATAAGCTAATTGGAGAGCCGACGTGGATGAATCAGTAATTTGAAAGGTAGGATTCAAAAAAAATCTTACACATTCAGAAAGGAAGTCCTCCTTGGATTCAGAGTCTAGTTTTTTAAAGCTCTTAAAGGTATAAGAATTATATTCAACAAAATCGTACAAATTGGAAATTCCCTCTACACTGGTCATACTGTAACGAATGGGGAATTATTTCCGTGGTCAGCACACAAGATGTGCGCTGACACTGCAGAAATCCTCCACAAGCGTTGAAAACAACAGAACCCAGCTTTGGTGCAATGCACCTGTAGAGAGAAATTCCCACCGGCAGATGGAGCTGTGGAGTGCAGAGGAATAACCCCACACACTGCCACAGATGCCAGAAGGGAATTGTACGAGGGGAAACAATGCAGGGCAAGATAGCCCTTAGAGAGAGAGAGCGAGCACAGAGACAGAATGTATGTGTGTCCACCAATCTAGACACCTCCCGGCGACGGTGAACACACAACAGCGAAGACCAAGTGGGAACGCAATCGCAAGAATGGCGATTGCTAATAGCGACACCAGACTGAGTAAGACAGAGCAAAGGAAGAATAAAGACAGAACTGATAACAACTGTAATCCAATGCAAAGGAGCAGACAGGACTAACTACACGCGGTCGCCACATGATAAGCGCAATAGCAACAAAGCGTACCAACCCTGACTAACCAAAAAAACACGAAAACAAAAGAGAACGCAAACGCTTGCTTAACGGTTACCTCACCGAGACGACAGCAAGCGTTCATTCCAGACAAAACAGACAGAAGGAGTAACCAGTAGCAACCGCTGCTCTGGCTACACTCCTAAGGCAGAATACAGAAGGAACCACCGCCTCTACCGCTAGGGCAAATGCGATCCAAACAGACAGAGCGATTTTCTGTCGGCCGCCGCTGGTGACAGAACAATCGCAACAGATAGACAGAACTAGGCAATACAGATAATATTAGCAATCAATTTGCAAAGGGCTGAGACTCAAGGTAAGTCTAGCAGGATCAAACCTTTATGACCAGCAGGGAATTCTGGGAGGAAATGGTATTTATACTGCAAGCCATCAAAGGAAGCAGCTAAGCAATTTGCATGACAAGTAGATGCAAATTCCTCACCAGAACAGCAACTCTGCAACTTGCAGAGAGAAGACAGGTCTCTTTTCCAGGGACCTGTAGCACTCAGACCGAAAAAATGGTCAAAAAGCTTTCTGCCTGTGCAGACAGCAGAGCAGATCATTACACACACACAATACAATCGTACAGTAGCACGGCACAATCAGGCACGGAACTTGTAATGCAAGCTACACTGCAGTCTCTCCTTCTAGGCTAGGAGTGTTAGTTTAGTACAGCAGAAGTCAAACTTATTAAATAACGATTTAATATTCCAGAAAAAAAGTGGAACAATGCAGAAAATAATATATACAAAAGCTTTACAAAAACAAAGTACAAAGTTACAAAATAAAAGTTACAAGGATACACACCAAGACAAGTTGCAAAAATAAAAGGGAAATAAAAACGTTACCAGTGTAGGTTAGAACATGGCTGGCGGGAGAACGCCGTTTCCGATTCACTCGGGATCCTCCCTAGCTATGCGCTACCTCCAAGAGAAGATGATCTGTGACTGTCCTAGCTGCTGTTTTATAGCAAAATTTGTGCCCCAGGGCCACTCCAATGTCCAGGTCCAGGAAATATCCAATTTCCTGTTTAATGTATGCAACTTCAAAGCGTTCCTGTTTTAGCTTGTGAAGTTTGGGGTAAAACTATAGTCTAGTACATACATCAAAATATTGTGGAGTGAGGCTTCCTCCTGTTATATGTAAATTCCAAGGCTTTTCCTGTCCACTTTTAACTTGGCAGACTCAATTAGTCAGATTGTATTTTGGCCAACAGGTAGCGGTTTACATGAATACAAAGATCATAGCAAGGCAACAAAAGACAAAAGAGGGGATCGTTATCTAATTACCTCTTTCCTAATTAGAAGCAGGCAATGGTAGCTTCTCCTGCTGGCCATTGAATGCAGAGTTAATTTACATTTATATAAGGAACTCCAGGAAGCAAGGCTGGCCTACATCCATCTCTGAAAGATACACAGCAGATGAAAAATGAAACATATGGCTTCCGTATTATCCCAACATCATAACTAGCTGCGATATCATGACAGGGCACACTACTGATAAGGCGGACAGGGCAGACTACGGAGAGGGCGGACAGGGCAGACTACGGAGAGGGCGGACAGGGCAGACTACGGAGAGGGTGGACAGAGTTAGTGTTGGGCGAACAGTGTTCGCCACTGTTCGGGTTCTGCAGAACATCACCCTGATCGGGTGATGTTCGGGTTCGGCCGAACACCTGATGGTGTTCGGCCAAACTGTTCGGCCATATGGCCGAACTAAGAGCGCATGGCCGAACGTTACCCGAACGTTCGGCTAGCGCTGTGATTGGCCGAACGGGTCACGTGTAGTGTTGGGCGAACATCTAGATGTTCGGGTTCGGGCCGAACATGGCCGAACTCCGAACATAATGGAAGTCAATGGGGACCCGAACTTTCGTGCTTTGTAAAGCCTCCTTACATGCTACATAACCCAAATTTACAGGGTATGTGCACCTTGGGAGTGGGTACAAGAGGAAAAAATTTTTTAGCAAAAAGAGCTTATAGTTTTTGAGAAAATCGATTTTAAAGTTTCAAAGGGAAAACTGTCTTTTAAATGCGGGAAATGTCTGTTTTCTTTGCACAGGTAACATGCTTTTTGTCGGCATGCAGTCATAAATGTAATACATATAAGAGGTTCCAGGAAAAGGGACCGGTAACGCTAACCCAGCAGCAGCACACGTGATGGAACAAGAGGAGGGTGGCGCAGGAGGAGAAGGCCACGCTTTGAGACACAACAACCCAGGCCTTGCATGAGGACAAGAAGCGTGCGGATAGCAATTTGCATTTTGTCGCCATGCAGTCATAAATGTAATACAGATGAGAGGTTCAATAAACAGGGACCGGAAACGCTAACCCATCACAGATGTTCATTGTTCATGTTACTTGGTTGGGGTCCGGGAGCAGGGGCGTAGGAATAGGCCCTGCAGCCCCTGCGCCCGCGGGGGGGCTTGGCCCCCCCCCCCTGGGGCCCGCTTGGGGCCGTTTTGTGGGTGCTGGAGGGGTGGCAGCATGAGGGGAAAGCCTTGCCCACAGTCGGCGGGGAGAGGGGTAGTTCCCCCCTCTCCCTCACCTCGGGGCTCTCCCCTCTGTGCTCCCCTCCAGCTCTTTAGTGTGTGGGACTGTGGGCAGCGGGCAGCGAGCGGCGGGCAGATACATACCTGCTTCCGTGCGTTCCATCGACGACTTCTCCCTCTAGCGGCTGACGTCACTTCCGGAAGTGACGTCAGCCGCTAGAGGGAGAAGTCTCCGATGGAACGCACGGAAGCAGGTATGTATCTGCCCGCCGCTCGCTGCCCGCTGCCCACAGCCCCACACACTAAAGAGCTGGAGGGGAGCACAGAGGGGAGAGCCCCGAGGTGAGGGAGAGGGGGGAACTACCCCTCTCCCCGCCGACTGTGGGCAAGGCTTTCCCCTCATGCTGCCACCCCTCCAGCACCCACAAAACGGCCGCGAGCGGGCCCCGGGGGGGGGGGCGCTCAGAAAATCTGCAGGGGGGCCCGGTGGGGCCTAGTTACGCCCCTGTCCGGGAGTGTTGCGTAGTCGTTTCCAATCCAGAATTGATTCATTTTAATTTGAGTCAGACGGTCTGCATTTTCTGTGGAGAGGCGGATACGCCGCCGATCTGTGACGATGCCTCCGGCAGCACTGAAACAGCATTCCGACATAACGCTGGCTGCCGGGCAAGCCAGCACCTCTATTGCGTACATTGCCAGTTTGTGCCAGGTGTCTAGCTTCGATACCCAATAGTTGAAGGGTGCAGATGGATTGTTCAACACAGCTACGCCATCTGACATGTAGTCCTTGACCATCTTCTCCAGGCGATCGGTGTTGGAGGTGGATCTGCACGCTTGCTGTTCTGTGTGCTGCTGCATGGGTGTCAGAAAATTTTCCCACTCCAAGGACACTGCCGATACCATTCCCTTTTGGGCACTAGCTGCGGCTTGTGTTGTTTGCTGCCCTCCTGGTCGTCCTGGGTTTGCGGAAGTCAGTCTGTCGGCGTACAACTGGCTAGAGGAGGGGGAGGATGTCAATCTCCTCTCTAAAGTCTCCACAAGGGCCTGCTGGTATTCTTCCATTTTGACCTGTCTGGCTCTTTCTTCAAGCAGTTTTGGAACATTGTGTTTGTACCGTGGATCCAGAAGGGTATAAACCCAGTAATTGGTGTTGTCCAGAATGCGCACAATGCGTGGGTCGCGTTCAATGCAGTCCTAGGCCGAAGAGGTCATAGCCTAGGGTCACAAAACCTGTTTATTGGGCAATTTCAATGGTGGCGAGTCTGACGTACATAAATCGCAGCAATGGCCGTTAGCAACGTCTGAATCTCACGAAATGTCTCATGCAGGTAGAAGACATATTGTTAGACTTGGGCTCCAAAGATGGGTTCCCTACATCTCTGCAAACCAGAGTTACAGGGCTCCAAATTTGGTAAAATCCCCCATAGGCTTTCATTGGGCCTCCTATTTACAGTTCCAAAATCTCACATCTTTTCAAAGGGCAATTACTCAGCAGTGGCAAATTTTCTAGCATTGTAGGGACCCTTAGGGGGAACATGACTGGTGAGTTTCGGGCCCCTAGGCCGAAGAGGTCATAGCCTAGGGTCACAAAAACCTGTTTATTGGGGCTATTTCAATGGTAGTGATGGTGACGTACATAAATCGCAGCAATGGCCGTTAGCAAAGTCTGAATCTCACGAAATGTCTCATGCAGGTAGAAGACATATTGTTAGACTTGGATTCCAAAGATGGGGTCCCTACATCTCTGCAAACCAGAGTTACAGGGGTCCAAAATTGGTAAAATCCCCCATAGGATTTCATTGGCTCCCTATTTCACTTTCCAAAATCTCACATCTTTTCAAAGGGCAATGGCTCAGCAGTACCAAATTTTCTAGCATTGTAGGGACCCTTAGGGGGAACATGACTGGTGAGTTTCGGGCCCCTAGGCCGAAGAGGTCATAGCCTAGGGTCACAAAAACCGGTTTATTGGGGCTATTTCAATGGTAGTGATGGTGACGTACATAAATCGCAGCAATGGCCGTTAGCAAAGTCTGAATCTCACGAAATGTCTCATGCAGGTAGAAGACATATTGTTAGACTTGGATTCCAAAGATGGGGTCCCTACATCTCTGCAAACCAGAGTTACAGGGGTCCAAAATTGGTAAAATCCCCCATAGGATTTCATTGGCTCCCTATTTCACTTTCCAAAATCTCACATCTTTTTAAAGGGCAATGGCTCAGCAGTACCAAATTTTCTAGCATTGTAGGGACCCTTAGGGGGAACATGACTGGTGAGTTTCGGGCCCCTAGGCCGAAGAGGTCATAGCCTAGGGTCACAAAAACCTGTTTATTGGGGCTATTTCAATGGTAGTGATGGTGACGTACATAAATCGCAGCAATGGCCGTTAGCAAAGTCTGAATCTCACGAAATGTCTCATGCAGGTAGAAGACATATTGTTAGACTTGGATTCCAAAGATGGGGTCCCTACATCTCTGCAAACCAGAGTTACAGGGGTCCAAAATTGGTAAAATCCCCCATAGGATTTCATTGGCTCCCTATTTCACTTTCCAAAATCTCACATCTTTTCAAAGGGCAATGGCTCAGCAGTACCAAATTTTCTAGCATTGTAGGGACCCTTAGGGGGATCATGACTGGTGAGTTTTGCCACTGCTGAGTAATTGCCCTTTGAAAAGATGTGAGATTTTGGAACTGTAAATAGGAGGCCCAATGAAAGCCTATGGGGGATTTTACCAAATTTGGAGCCCTGTAACTCTGGTTTGCAGAGATGTAGGGAACCCATCTTTGGAGCCCAAGTCTAACAATATGTCTTCTACCTGCATGAGACATTTCGTGAGATTCAGACGTTGCTAACGGCCATTGCTGCGATTTATGTACGTCAGACTCGCCACCATTGAAATTGCCCAATAAACAGGTTTTGTGACCCTAGGCTATGACCTCTTCGGCCTAGGACTGCATTGAACGCGACCCACGCATTGTGCGCATTCTGGACAACACCAATTACTGGGTTTATACCCTTCTGGATCCACGGTACAAACACAATGTTCCAAAACTGCTTGAAGAAAGAGCCAGACAGGTCAAAATGGAAGAATACCAGCAGGCCCTTGTGGAGACTTTAGAGAGGAGATTGACATCCTCCCCCTCCTCTAGCCAGTTGTACGCCGACAGACTGACTTCCGCAAACCCAGGACGACCAGGAGGGCAGCAAACAACACAAGCCGCAGCTAGTGCCCAAAAGGGAATGGTATCGGCAGTGTCCTTGGAGTGGGAAAATTTTCTGACACCCATGCAGCAGCACACAGAACAGCAAGCGTGCAGATCCACCTCCAACACCGATCGCCTGGAGAAGATGGTCAAGGACTACATGTCAGATGGCGTAGCTGTGTTGAACAATCCATCTGCACCCTTCAACTATTGGGTATCGAAGCTAGACACCTGGCACAAACTGGCAATGTACGCAATAGAGGTGCTGGCTTGCCCGGCAGCCAGCGTTATGTCGGAACGCTGTTTCAGTGCTGCCGGAGGCATCGTCACAGATCGGCGGCGTATCCGCCTCTCCACAGAAAATGCAGACCGTCTGACTCAAATTAAAATGAATTAATCCTGGATTGGAAACGACTACGCAACACTCCCGGACCCCAACCAAGTAACATGAACAATGAACATCTGTGATGGGTTAGCGTTTCCGGTCCCTGTTTATTGAACCTCTCATCTGTATTACATTTATGACTGCATGGCGACAAAATGCAAATTGCTATCCGCACGCTTCTTGTCCTCATGCAAGGCCTGGGTTGTTGTGTCTCAAAGCGTGGCCTTCTCCTCCTGCGCCACCCTCCTCTTGTTCCATCACGTGTGCTGCTGCTGGGTTAGCGTTACCGGTCCCTTTTCCTGGAACCTCTTATATGTATTACATTTATGACTGCATGCCGACAAAAAGCATGTTACCTGTGCAAAGAAAACAGACATTTCCCGCAATACAGATAATATTAGCAATCAATTTGCAAAGGGCTGAGACTCAAGGTAAGTCTAGCAGGATCAAACCTTTATGACCAGCAGGGAATTCTGGGAGGAAATGGTATTTATACTGCAAGCCATCAAAGGAAGCAGCTAAGCAATTTGCATGACAAGTAGATGCAAATTCCTCACCAGAACAGCAACTCTGCAACTTGCAGAGAGAAGACAGGTCTCTTTTCCAGGGACCTGTAGCACTCAGACCGAAAAAATGGTCAAAAAGCTTTCTGCCTGTGCAGACAGCAGAGCAGATCATTACACACACACAATACAATCGTACAGTAGCACGGCACAATCAGGCACGGAACTTGTAATGCAAGCTACACTGCAGTCTCTCCTTCTAGGCTAGGAGTGTTAGTTTAGTACAGCAGAAGTCAAACTTATTAAATAACGATTTAATATTCCAGAAAAAAAGTGGAACAATGCAGAAAATAATATATACAAAAGCTTTACAAAAACAAAGTACAAAGTTACAAAATAAAAGTTACAAGGATACACACCAAGACAAGTTGCAAAAATAAAAGGGAAATAAAAACGTTACCAGTGTAGGTTAGAACATGGCTGGCGGGAGAACGCCGTTTCCGATTCACTCGGGATCCTCCCTAGCTATGCGCTACCTCCAAGAGAAGATGATCTGTGACTGTCCTAGCTGCTGTTTTATAGCAAAATTTGTGCCCCAGGGCCACTCCAATGTCCAGGTCCAGGAAATATCCAATTTCCTGTTTAATGTATGCAACTTCAAAGCGTTCCTGTTTTAGCTTGTGAAGTTTGGGGTAAAACTATAGTCTAGTACATACATCAAAATATTGTGGAGTGAGGCTTCCTCCTGTTATATGTAAATTCCAAGGCTTTTCCTGTCCACTTTTAACTTGGCAGACTCAATTAGTCAGATTGTATTTTGGCCAACAGGTAGCGGTTTACATGAATACAAAGATCATAGCAAGGCAACAAAAGACAAAAGAGGGGATCGTTATCTAATTACCTCTTTCCTAATTAGAAGCAGGCAATGGTAGCTTCTCCTGCTGGCCATTGAATGCAGAGTTAATTTACATTTATATAAGGAACTCCAGGAAGCAAGGCTGGCCTACATCCATCTCTGAAAGATACACAGCAGATGAAAAATGAAACATATGGCTTCCGTATTATCCCAACATCATAACTAGCTGCGATATCATGACAGGGCACACTACTGATAAGGCGGACAGGGCAGACTACGGAGAGGGCGGACAGGGCAGACTACGGAGAGGGCGGACAGGGCAGACTACGGAGAGGGTGGACAGAGTTAGTGTTGGGCGAACAGTGTTCGCCACTGTTCGGGTTCTGCAGAACATCACCCTGATCGGGTGATGTTCGGGTTCGGCCGAACACCTGATGGTGTTCGGCCAAACTGTTCGGCCATATGGCCGAACTAAGAGCGCATGGCCGAACGTTACCCGAACGTTCGGCTAGCGCTGTGATTGGCCGAACGGGTCACGTGTAGTGTTGGGCGAACATCTAGATGTTCGGGTTCGGGCCGAACATGGCCGAACTCCGAACATAATGGAAGTCAATGGGGACCCGAACTTTCGTGCTTTGTAAAGCCTCCTTACATGCTACATAACCCAAATTTACAGGGTATGTGCACCTTGGGAGTGGGTACAAGAGGAAAAAATTTTTTAGCAAAAAGAGCTTATAGTTTTTGAGAAAATCGATTTTAAAGTTTCAAAGGAAAAACTGTCTTTTAAATGCGGGAAATGTCTGTTTTCTTTGCACAGGTAACATGCTTTTTGTCGGCATGCAGTCATAAATGTAATACATATAAGAGGTTCCAGGAAAAGGGACCGGTAACGCTAACCCAGCAGCAGCACACGTGATGGAACAAGAGGAGGGTGGCGCAGGAGGAGAAGGCCACGCTTTGAGACACAACAACCCAGGCCTTGCATGAGGACAAGAAGCGTGCGGATAGCAATTTGCATTTTGTCGCCATGCAGTCATAAATGTAATACAGATGAGAGGTTCAATAAACAGGGACCGGAAACGCTAACCCATCACAGATGTTCATTGTTCATGTTACTTGGTTGGGGTCCGGGAGCAGGGGCGTAGGAATAGGCCCTGCAGCCCCTGCGCCCGCGGGGGGGCTTGGCCCCCCCCCCTGGGGCCCGCTTGGGGCCGTTTTGTGGGTGCTGGAGGGGTGGCAGCATGAGGGGAAAGCCTTGCCCGACGACTTCTCCCTCTAGCGGCTGACGTCACTTCCGGAAGTGACGTCAGCCGCTAGAGGGAGAAGTCTCCGATGGAACGCACGGAAGCAGGTATGTATCTGCCCGCCGCTCGCTGCCCGCTGCCCACAGCCCCACACACTAAAGAGCTGGAGGGGAGCACAGAGGGGAGAGCCCCGAGGTGAGGGAGAGGGGGGAACTACCCCTCTCCCCGCCGACTGTGGGCAAGGCTTTCCCCTCATGCTGCCACCCCTCCAGCACCCACAAAACGGCCGCGAGCGGGCCCCGGGGGGGGGGCGCTCAGAAAATCTGCAGGGGGGCCCGGTGGGGCCTAGTTACGCCCCTGTCCGGGAGTGTTGCGTAGTCGTTTCCAATCCAGAATTGATTCATTTTAATTTGAGTCAGACGGTCTGCATTTTCTGTGGAGAGGCGGATACGCCGCCGATCTGTGACGATGCCTCCGGCAGCACTGAAACAGCATTCCGACATAACGCTGGCTGCCGGGCAAGCCAGCACCTCTATTGCGTACATTGCCAGTTTGTGCCAGGTGTCTAGCTTCGATACCCAATAGTTGAAGGGTGCAGATGGATTGTTCAACACAGCTACGCCATCTGACATGTAGTCCTTGACCATCTTCTCCAGGCGATCGGTGTTGGAGGTGGATCTGCACGCTTGCTGTTCTGTGTGCTGCTGCATGGGTGTCAGAAAATTTTCCCACTCCAAGGACACTGCCGATACCATTCCCTTTTGGGCACTAGCTGCGGCTTGTGTTGTTTGCTGCCCTCCTGGTCGTCCTGGGTTTGCGGAAGTCAGTCTGTCGGCGTACAACTGGCTAGAGGAGGGGGAGGATGTCAATCTCCTCTCTAAAGTCTCCACAAGGGCCTGCTGGTATTCTTCCATTTTGACCTGTCTGGCTCTTTCTTCAAGCAGTTTTGGAACATTGTGTTTGTACCGTGGATCCAGAAGGGTATAAACCCAGTAATTGGTGTTGTCCAGAATGCGCACAATGCGTGGGTCGCGTTCAATGCAGTCCTAGGCCGAAGAGGTCATAGCCTAGGGTCACAAAACCTGTTTATTGGGCAATTTCAATGGTGGCGAGTCTGACGTACATAAATCGCAGCAATGGCCGTTAGCAACGTCTGAATCTCACGAAATGTCTCATGCAGGTAGAAGACATATTGTTAGACTTGGGCTCCAAAGATGGGTTCCCTACATCTCTGCAAACCAGAGTTACAGGGCTCCAAATTTGGTAAAATCCCCCATAGGCTTTCATTGGGCCTCCTATTTACAGTTCCAAAATCTCACATCTTTTCAAAGGGCAATTACTCAGCAGTGGCAAATTTTCTAGCATTGTAGGGACCCTTAGGGGGAACATGACTGGTGAGTTTCGGGCCCCTAGGCCGAAGAGGTCATAGCCTAGGGTCACAAAAACCTGTTTATTGGGGCTATTTCAATGGTAGTGATGGTGACGTACATAAATCGCAGCAATGGCCGTTAGCAAAGTCTGAATCTCACGAAATGTCTCATGCAGGTAGAAGACATATTGTTAGACTTGGATTCCAAAGATGGGGTCCCTACATCTCTGCAAACCAGAGTTACAGGGGTCCAAAATTGGTAAAATCCCCCATAGGATTTCATTGGCTCCCTATTTCACTTTCCAAAATCTCACATCTTTTCAAAGGGCAATGGCTCAGCAGTACCAAATTTTCTAGCATTGTAGGGACCCTTAGGGGGAACATGACTGGTGAGTTTCGGGCCCCTAGGCCGAAGAGGTCATAGCCTAGGGTCACAAAAACCGGTTTATTGGGGCTATTTCAATGGTAGTGATGGTGACGTACATAAATCGCAGCAATGGCCGTTAGCAAAGTCTGAATCTCACGAAATGTCTCATGCAGGTAGAAGACATATTGTTAGACTTGGATTCCAAAGATGGGGTCCCTACATCTCTGCAAACCAGAGTTACAGGGGTCCAAAATTGGTAAAATCCCCCATAGGATTTCATTGGCTCCCTATTTCACTTTCCAAAATCTCACATCTTTTTAAAGGGCAATGGCTCAGCAGTACCAAATTTTCTAGCATTGTAGGGACCCTTAGGGGGAACATGACTGGTGAGTTTCGGGCCCCTAGGCCGAAGAGGTCATAGCCTAGGGTCACAAAAACCTGTTTATTGGGGCTATTTCAATGGTAGTGATGGTGACGTACATAAATCGCAGCAATGGCCGTTAGCAAAGTCTGAATCTCACGAAATGTCTCATGCAGGTAGAAGACATATTGTTAGACTTGGATTCCAAAGATGGGGTCCCTACATCTCTGCAAACCAGAGTTACAGGGGTCCAAAATTGGTAAAATCCCCCATAGGATTTCATTGGCTCCCTATTTCACTTTCCAAAATCTCACATCTTTTCAAAGGGCAATGGCTCAGCAGTACCAAATTTTCTAGCATTGTAGGGACCCTTAGGGGGATCATGACTGGTGAGTTTTGCCACTGCTGAGTAATTGCCCTTTGAAAAGATGTGAGATTTTGGAACTGTAAATAGGAGGCCCAATGAAAGCCTATGGGGGATTTTACCAAATTTGGAGCCCTGTAACTCTGGTTTGCAGAGATGTAGGGAACCCATCTTTGGAGCCCAAGTCTAACAATATGTCTTCTACCTGCATGAGACATTTCGTGAGATTCAGACGTTGCTAACGGCCATTGCTGCGATTTATGTACGTCAGACTCGCCACCATTGAAATTGCCCAATAAACAGGTTTTGTGACCCTAGGCTATGACCTCTTCGGCCTAGGACTGCATTGAACGCGACCCACGCATTGTGCGCATTCTGGACAACACCAATTACTGGGTTTATACCCTTCTGGATCCACGGTACAAACACAATGTTCCAAAACTGCTTGAAGAAAGAGCCAGACAGGTCAAAATGGAAGAATACCAGCAGGCCCTTGTGGAGACTTTAGAGAGGAGATTGACATCCTCCCCCTCCTCTAGCCAGTTGTACGCCGACAGACTGACTTCCGCAAACCCAGGACGACCAGGAGGGCAGCAAACAACACAAGCCGCAGCTAGTGCCCAAAAGGGAATGGTATCGGCAGTGTCCTTGGAGTGGGAAAATTTTCTGACACCCATGCAGCAGCACACAGAACAGCAAGCGTGCAGATCCACCTCCAACACCGATCGCCTGGAGAAGATGGTCAAGGACTACATGTCAGATGGCGTAGCTGTGTTGAACAATCCATCTGCACCCTTCAACTATTGGGTATCGAAGCTAGACACCTGGCACAAACTGGCAATGTACGCAATAGAGGTGCTGGCTTGCCCGGCAGCCAGCGTTATGTCGGAACGCTGTTTCAGTGCTGCCGGAGGCATCGTCACAGATCGGCGGCGTATCCGCCTCTCCACAGAAAATGCAGACCGTCTGACTCAAATTAAAATGAATTAATCCTGGATTGGAAACGACTACGCAACACTCCCGGACCCCAACCAAGTAACATGAACAATGAACATCTGTGATGGGTTAGCGTTTCCGGTCCCTGTTTATTGAACCTCTCATCTGTATTACATTTATGACTGCATGGCGACAAAATGCAAATTGCTATCCGCACGCTTCTTGTCCTCATGCAAGGCCTGGGTTGTTGTGTCTCAAAGCGTGGCCTTCTCCTCCTGCGCCACCCTCCTCTTGTTCCATCACGTGTGCTGCTGCTGGGTTAGCGTTACCGGTCCCTTTTCCTGGAACCTCTTATATGTATTACATTTATGACTGCATGCCGACAAAAAGCATGTTACCTGTGCAAAGAAAACAGACATTTCCCGCATTTAAAAGACAGTTTTCCCTTTGAAACTTTAAAATCGATTTTCTCAAAAACTATAAGCTCTTTTTGCTAAAAATTTTTTTCCTCTTGTACCCACTCCCAAGGTGCACATACCCTGTAAATTTGGGGTATGTAGCATGTAAGGAGGCTTTACAAAGCACAAAAGTTCGGGTCCCCATTGACTTCCATTATGTTCGGAGTTCGGGTCGAACACCCGAACATCGCGGCCATGTTCGGCCTGTTCGGCCCGAACCCGAACATCTAGATGTTCGCCCAACACTAGACAGAGTAGGTGATGGGAAAGGGTAAGCAGAAAAAGAGAAAGGGCTATAGCCATATGAAATTATATAAAGCAGATGTAAGTATTATATACACAATCACATGCAGCTAAGCAAGCTTGCTGGTTAGTCTGTACCCATGCAGCTAAGTACTAAACTTAAATTTACACAGATTTTATCCCCATATATATCTATCGGAATGCAATAATATAATTGAGCTACTGCCCTCCTATTTAGTCATTGTGAAAAACAATCAAAGCCTGCATCCCCCACTCACTGTGTTCATTTGTCACCATCCTTATCTATTCAGGGGCTTGATCACAGGAAGAGCAGAGTAGGGAGGATCATACTGCCAGACTGTCAGCCAGGCAATCACAGTGCCTGGCATTCCAGCAGAGCACATGCTGTCTGCAAAGTCTTTCCGTGCTTCATTTGATGCTGAATAAAACCATTTCCTGTGTGCAGCACTTTCAGATACTAAACTCTTATTGGCATCCCAAAATGTTCAAGATTCCATGCTTTTACTTTTTACAAGTAGATGCCAGCACACATGTATTTGGCATTAGCCTTATATGCCCCCTCTCCCCTGATGTGCGGAGCTGCAGCTTACATGCACTACTGTAGTTACTGGTGCTCCTGGCTTCATTCTTTATAGATTCGGCTCACATCTGCTCTGCTCTGCTCTCAATACCTCCGTGCAGCTGAGGGGAGGGGCAGAGCTAGAGAACAGCTGACAGACACGGAGAAGAGGAAGAGAAAAACAGGCTGCAGTGAGAGTGTGTGATATGAACAGCCAGACTGCACTGCGCGTCACCGATTCAAGGCTCCCACTAGCATTCACAGTGTCCTCCATCCTGCGACCTCCTTCCTTCACCTGCCAGCCTGCGCTCAGTGCGGTCGCACTGCACGCATGGTGGTAGAAATGGCCATGTGGAGACCCATACCGGCCCCCAGCGGCACAGCACAGAACAATCAACAATGCCTCACCACAAAGCACATAGAAAAGGCAAAGCTGGGAGGGGTGGGGCATGGATAACTCATTTATAATATTGGAATTAGTTACTAGCAAGTCCATTACTGCAATGTGATGTGAGAGACATCAAGCTCCTCCCCCATCCCAGCATATGTCATGTCTATAAGTAGGGAAGGTTTGTGTCTCTTTAGTGGTCATAACAGCTTGTGCTGCCCCACATGCTGGGCTGCTGCGTGCACACACAGCTGCACACCTAAAGCTTCTCTCTCTCTCTCTCTCTCTCTCTCTCTCTCTATAATGCTAGACTGGCAAGAAAACCTGTGAGTGGGGGAGTGGGGACCACTAGAGCATCAGGTAAGACTAGATATATGGGGGAGGAGTGATAGGCAACCAGGGGAATCTGTGAGGCCTCTAGGCCACCATTGGATAGTATATAAGGGGGAGGTGGCCACAATATAATAGTGTAGGGTTAAGAGTGCTATGGGCAAGGGGGCATTATGTGGTGGTCACTGCCAATGCAGCATTATAAGGGGGTGGACCTTCGCACATGTTCCATATGGATGGCGCAGAACAGGTACTGCAAACAGGGGCACACAGCATAGGGATTAGTATGAGGGGACGCAGCACAGGATGACATTAATAGGAAGGTGTAATTGCAAACCGATGCAGTACTAGAATCATGCTGGACATTTGCATACCCTTTTAGTGTACATCACACAAGCAGAATCCCTGTTACCGCATATACCGGCGTATTAGATGACTTTTTAACCCTTACAAATCTTCTGAAAAGTTGGGGGTCGTCTTATATGCCGGGTGTCAGGCAGAGCTGTAATTGACTAATGCCGCAGCCATCCTCTGAAAAGAAAGATCGATGGTGATCTCTGTTTAAAAAAAACCTTGTTGTAAATGCTTCTTGTGAGAAGCCACTTGCACGGGTAGCAGAGCAGCTTCCAAAGTCATCTGACTGGTGACGTGTTCGCTCCACTGATGACGCTCACGCAGGAAGATTGCCAGGCTGTACTGTGGAGCGCACACGTCACCAGTCAGGTGACCCCCAGAAGCTGCACTGCTACCCGCATGAGCAGCTGCTCACAAGAAGCTATTACAACAAGTTTTTTTTTTTAATTGGAGATCGCCATCGATCTTTCTTTTCACAGGATGACTGCAACATTGGGTAATTACAGCTCTGCCTGACACCCGGCACTCCTACTGGGGTAGTCTTACACAGCGAGTATACCCCAATCTCTATATTTTAACGGGAAAAGTTGGGGGTTGTCTTATACATCCAGTATATACGGCAGTATATACGGCAGGGCAGGCCGAGGCAAAGGCGAGAGAGGCTCCAGCCTCAGGGCAGAGTGTAGGGGGGGCGCAGGACCAGGCAGAGGTGAGAGAGGCTCCAGCCTCAGGGTGCAGTGTAGTAGGGGGCGCACAACTCACTCAGCTATCTGTAACGATTGGGAAATTATCTCTGAGGTCAGCGCACAAGCTGTGCGCTGACACTGCGGAAATCCTCCACAAGCGTCTGAATAACGGAACCCAGCTTTGGTGCAACGCACCGGTAGAGGGGAATTCCCACCGGCAGATGGAGCTGTGGAGTGCAGAGGAATAAATCCTCTGCACTGCCACAGATGCCAGATAGGAATTGTACGAGGGGAAGCAATGCGCAGCAAACAATAACAACCAGAACGCCAAGGAAAATAACAAACGCACTTGTTAAACGCGGTTGCCGCACGAGAAGTGCAACAGCGACAAAACATGTTAATGGCGCGGTCTCCACACCAAAAAGCGCAACATAGACAAAACGCGCCAACCCTGACTAACAAAAGAACACAGGAAGCACAAACAAACAAATAACAGAAATGCTTGCTAATCGGTTGCCTTACCTCAGGCAACAGCAAGCGTTTACTCCAGACCGACAGACAACAGGAACGAGTGAGAAAGGATCCACTGCTCTTCCGCAAGAGCGAGTGCGATCCGCACAACAAGACAGACAAAAGGAGTAACCAGCAGCAACCACAGCTGAGGTTAAACTCCAGGACAGAATACAGAGAGATCCACCGCCTCTAACGCTAGGGCAAGTGCGATCCAAACAGACAGAGCGATTCTCTGTCGGCCGCCGCTGCCGACAGAATAATTGCAACGACAAGACAAAACGATTCACTACCACCAACCGCTGGCGACAGTGCAATCGCAAGGACAAGACAAGACAGAATAAGCAGTACAAATATAACACAACCTGACTGCACTAAATAGGAATGCAAAGAGTACTCCCAAAGAGAATCTACTCTAAGCTTAGCAATAATAGCCAACAATGAGCAGAGGGCTGAGACTCCAGGCAAGTTAGCAGGAACAAACCATCATGACCAGCAGGGAATTCTGGGAGGAAATGGTATTTATACTGCAAGCCATCAAAGGAAGCAGCTAAGCAATTCACATGACAAGTGGATGCAAATTCCTTACCAGCAGAGCAACTCTGAAACTTGCAGTGAAGACAGGTCTCTTTTCCAGGGACCTGCAGCACTCAGACCTAAAAAATGGTCAAAAAGCTGTCTGCCTGTGCAGACAGCAGAGCAGATCATTACACTATCATTCCCCTATTGTGTTTAAAGAAGAGAGAAATTAGAAAAGGGGATACATGACTGCAAGACAGATAACTAGAGATTAAGGTGTTGGGGGCCCTGGGGCACCTCTTAGTCTAATAGCAATCAGTGTGTGATGGCTGGGGTGGGAGGGATGGGGGAGGGGCCTCTTAGTGTAATAGCAATCAGTGTGTGATGGCTGGGGTGGGAGGGATGGAGAAGGGGCCTCTTAGTGTAATAGCAATCAGTGTGTGACGGCTGGGGTGGGAGGGATGGGGGAGGTGCCTCTTAGTCTAATAGCAATCAGTGTGTGACGGCTGGGGTGGGAGGGATGGAGGGGCCTCTTAGTCTAATAGCAATCAGTGTGTGACGGCTGGTGTGGGAGGGATGGAGGGGCCTCTTAGTGTAATAGCAATCAGTGTGTGATGGCTGGGGTGGGAGGGATGGGGGAGGTGCCTCTTAGTCTAATAGCAATCAGTGTGTGACGGCTGGGGTGGGAGGGATGGAGGAGGGGCCTCTTAGTGCAATAGCAATCAGTGTGTGATGGCTGGGGTGGGAGGAATGGGGGAGGTGCCTCTTAGTCTAATAGCAATCAGTGTGTGATGGCTGGGGTGGGAGGGATGGGTGAGGGGCCTCTTAGTGTAATAGCAATCAGTGTGTGATGGCTGGGGTGGGAGGGATGGAGGGGCCTCTTAGTCTAATAGCAATCAGTGTGTGACAGCTGGGGTGGGAGGGATGGAGGGGGGCCACTTGGTGTCTTAGCCTTGGGTGCTGGAGGACCTTGTCCCGGCTCTGATATACAGTATACATGTAATAATGTGATATCTGTGTAGTGTGTGGTAATGTGATATCTATAGAAAGGGGGAAATGTGCTGATCATGAATGTATGGTCATATTGTGTGTGAGACAAGCAGGGGTCAACATATGAAATGTTCATGCATTTCTGACCATTTTGTCTTGCTAAAAGCAAGGGGCCCGCCGCCCACCAGCCCCAAGCACAGGGGCAAATCTTCAACCCCGCCTCTTCAGGCCAGAAATGGAAGGAGAGAACCTGCAGAATTGGCCCTCAGTTTCTCCAATATCAATCCATGAGTAGCATCTGAGGAGCCGGCAGGAGAACCAATGCTGGGCTTTTAATCACCTGCATTGCCATGAAGGAAACTGGTCTCAGACTTTTACCTTCTACTCTATCCCTAAGGTCGCATTCACAGTGGGACGTTATGGTTGCACCTTGTAAAGTCTTATATCGCAGCTTATCGCACTGCAATACTAATCCTATAGGCAGTTCACATTGCGACATTAAAGTCACATTAAAAAATGCTGCGTCATGGAAACTCACTGCTTGCAGTGCATTACCTCTTAACGCAGACGTGTTGCGACTTTAACGTCACATTAAAATGCAAAGTCCCACTGTGAATACAGCCTAACCCTAGCTTCTGAGAAGACTGGTAGAGAAACTGCATAGTGCAGAAAGATTGGGCTATTTAGTTAACCCTTGTCTAACCCAGGCTTAGAATAGTCACAAGGGACCAAACTCCCCTTTATAATTCAGTCAGTGGTGGCAGTTTTACCATTTAATTGTGTGAGCAATTGTGAGTATACACTCCTCCTGATGTTAGACCCAGATCTCAGCTGTCCAGCACATTGATTGCATCCCAGGGGTTGGATTGTCTGTGGGCCAGAGCAGATTGAGAGGTTGCACATGCTGACCAGAACAGTGTATGTGACAGTGATGGGATCCTTGAAGATGTGTGCTCGCCTCTAATGACCGCCGCCTGTAGTGATTGGATGTGATCTCACAGGCGACAGTTCAGGGCCCCAGTGCTGTACAGATATATCATTCTGCCATTGCCTAGCGATACATCTGTAAAGTATCAGGGACCCCTGAACTATCCTAGCAATCAGATCCAATCGTAAGAAACGCACATTATCTGGGGATAATGGTCTGCTACTGCACATGCCCAACTAGTAGTGAAATAAGGCATATGTGGTGTCTTTTTAACTGGGAACAGCTGAGGAATGTATTTTGATGTGTTTTACAGCAGTGATAAAATGGCTACAAAAAAATATATTTAGAAATCAAGTACAGAGAAAGCCTAGATTGCCCTGAAAAAAAAGTAGGTGTCGTAAGTAATGAAAAAGTTATTGCTGTATTAATAGTGGAACATCTTAGTGCAATCTGTCAGAAACCTGAACTGGTTAACCACACCCACTTCTTTGTTTATTATTTTTTAATTATGGTTAAAGCGGAATATAACCCTGCATTTCAACTTTGCTCTAAAACATTATTTACAGCATATTATATGCAAACAGCATTTTTTTTTTACTAGACCAGCATTGGAAGGGTTACACACAGGGCTTTAAAGTTCGTAGAGAGAACTGCTGAAGTTTCGATAGATACATTTAAGTAAACAAAATGTAACAAGTGTGGAATGTGACTCACTCTTTGGCTGTCCTGCAGCTCCTGCACAGTCAGAGAGAGTGAGTCACATTCCACACTTGTTACATTTTGTTTACTTAAATGTATCTATCTAAACTTCGGCTGCTGGGAGCAGTTCTCTCCAGGAACTTTAAAGCTCTGTGTGTAACCCTTCCAATGCTGGTCTAGTAAAAAAAAAAGCTGGTTGCATATAATATGCTGTAAATAATGTTTTAGAGCAAAGTTGAAATGCAGGGTTTTATTCCGCTTTAACGTTCAAGGCACAAAAGTACACAGTGCTGCAAGATGATCCTTTTATTTCAAAATGACAATTTATTACCATGCATTTTGTGACAAAAATAGAGATAATCTGCAAGCTTTATCTATAACAAAACCTTTTTATTTTAATAATGCATTTGTTTCATTTTTTCCCCTTTAATATTCATAGAAATTAATATAATTCTTTGGCAAAAATACCACGTAAAGAAAGTATAATTTGTTAAAAAAAGAAAGAAAAGGATGAGTAAATAGGAACATAGCTACAGTATATTCATGTAGTTTATGCCTCATATTCAGGAGTGGATTTATCCATGTTAAATTTAACATCAACAGTATCTTGCTATGCTATAGAATAAATCATCATCAATAGTTCATATACCCTCATCTTCATCGTCATCCACATCATCATCATCATCTTCATCTTTCCAAAACATATCAACACCATCTTCATAAATCTTAATGTCTGACTTGCTGTGTTTC